>NW_028289758.1:0-28166 GCF_059628265.1 Tinamus guttatus | reverse complement strand
CCCCCATCATCATCATCATCATCCCCCCTTCCTCCCTCATCCTCCTCCTCCTCATCCTTCAGCCTCATCATCCTCATCCTTATCAAACCCCCATCATCATCCCCCACCTTCCTCCCCATCATCATCATCATCATCCTGCCTTCCTCCCCATCCTCCTCCTCCTCCTCCTCATCCTTCAGCCTCGTCATCCTCATCCTTATCTACTTCCATCATCATCATCATCATCATCATCATCCCGCCTTCCTCCCCATCATCATCATCATCATCCCCCCTTTCTCCCCATCCTCCTCCTCCTCCTCATCCTTCAGCCTCATCTTCCTCATCCTTATCAAACCCCCATCATCATCATCATCCCTGACCTTCCTCCCCCATCCTCCTCCTCCTCATCCTTCAGCCTCATCATCCTCATCCTTATCTACTTCCATCATCATCATCATCATCATCCTGACCTTCCTCCCCCCCTCACCCTCCTCCTCCTCCCCCCTCCCCTTTTTCCGCAGCCTCCGAGCGAAACTTCCCGGCACAGCCAAGAAGGAGCCGGAATGAACCCGGAGCCGCCCCCCCATCCCGATCCCGATCCCGATCCGGATCCCGATCCCGATCCGGATCCAGCGCCTCCCTTCCCGCTTTTCCCCCCTTTTTACCATTTTCCTCCTATTTCCGATGGGTTTTTTGATACGTCCGGAGCTGCCGCCCCCCCCCTTTCCCTATGGAAATGCCGAATTTCGGAGCGTCGGCGGGAAGCGGCTCCGGGGGGGGGGGTGTCCCCGGTGTCCCCATTGTCCCCGGTGTCCCCATTGTCCCCTCGTCCTTGTTGTCCCGGCGCTTCCGGGCGGGAAGCGGAGCCGGAATGCGGAATAAACCCCCTCCCCCCCCCCAAGTGCCACCGCTTGGTCCCTTGGGGACACGGAGGGGACATCGCGGGGGGGGGGGGTGACAGCGTCAATGGGACCCCGGGTGTTGGTGACACCGTGGGGCGGGTGACGCCGGTGACACCCTATGGGGGGGGACACAGGGGACAGGGGAGGTGACACCGCGGAGGGGACATGGGGGGGGGGCGTAGGGGACAGGCCACAGTGTCCCCAAGGGTCCGGGTGTCCCCATCCTCGGTGTCCCCAAGGGTCCCGGTGTCCCCAGGTCTCAATGTCCCCATGAGTCCAAGTGTCCCAAGGTCTCAATGTCCCCAAGGGTCCGGGTGTCCCCGTCCTCAGTGTCCCCAAGGGTCCCGGTGTCCCCAAGTCTCGGTGTCCCCAAGTGTTTGGGTGGCTTCGGGTCTTGATGTCCCCAAGTGTCCAGGTGTCCCCATCCTCGGTGTCCCCAAGGTCCCGGTGTCCCCAAGTCTCGATGTCCCCAAGTGTCTGGGTGGCTCCAGCCTTGATGTCCCCAAGTGTCCAGGTGTCCCCATTCTCGGTGTCCCCAAGGGTCCCGGTGTCCCCAGGTCTCAATGTCCCCAAGGGTCCGGGTGTCCCCGTCCTCGATGTCCCCAAGAATCTGGGTGGCTCCAGGTCTCGATGTCCCCAAGGGTCCCGGTGTCCCCAGGTCTCCATGTCCCCATGAGTCCAAGTGTCCCCAGGTCTCAATGTCCCCAAGGGTCCGGGTGTCCCCGTCCTCAGTGTCCCCAAGGGTCCCGGTGTCCCCAAGTCTCGATGTCCCCAAGTGTCTGGGTGGCTTCGGGTCTTGATGTCCCCAAGTGTCCAGGTGTCCCCATCCTCGGTGTCCCCAAGGGTCCCGGTGTCCCAGGTCTCGATGTCCCATGGGTCCAAGTGTCCCAAGGTCTCAATGTCCCCATGAGTCCGGGTGTCCCCGTCCTCGATGTCCCCAAGAATCTGGGTGGCTCCGGGTCTCGATGTCCCCAAGTGTCCAGGTGGCTTCAGGTCTCAATGTCCCCATGAGTCCAAGTGTCCCAAGGTCTCAATGTCCCCAAGGGTCCGGGTGTCCCTGTCCTCGATGTCCCCAAGAATCTGGGTGGCTCGGGTCTCAATGTCCCCAAGTGTCCAGGTGGCTTCAGGTCTCGATGTCCCCATGAGTCCAAGTGTCCCCAGGTCTCAATGTCCCCAAGGGTCCCGGTGTCCCCGTCCTCAGTGTCCCCAAGGGTCCAGGTGTCCCCAGGTCTCGATGTCCCCAATTGTCCGAGTGGCTCCAGCCTTGATGTCCCCAAGGGTCCGGGTGTCCCCGTCCTCAGTGTCCCCAAGGTCCCGGTGTCCCCAGGTCTCGATGTCCCCAAGTGTCTGGGTGGCTTCGGGTCTTGATGTCCCCAAGTGTCCAGGTGTCCCCATCCTTGGTGTCCCCAAGGGTCCCGGTGTCCCCAGGTCTCGATGTCCCCATGAGTCCAGTGTCCCTGTCCTCGATGTCCCCAAGAATCTGGGTGGCTCCGGGTCTCGATGTCCCCAAGTGTCCAGGTGGCTCCAGGTCTCGATGTCCCCATGAGTCCAAGTGTCCCCAGGTCTCGATGTCCCCAAGTGTCCGGGTGGCTTCGGGTCTCACTGTCCTCAGGGATCCGGGTGTCCCCATCCTCAGTGTCCCCAGGTCTCGATGTCCCCAAGGGTCCTGGTGTCCCCAAGGGTCTTGGTGTCCCAGGGGTCCAGGTGGCTCCGGTCTCGCTGTCCCCAAGGGTCCTGGTGTCCCCACGTCCCGGTGTCCCCAGGTCTCGATGTCCCCAAGTGTCTGGGTGGCTCCGGGTCTCGATGTCCCCAATTGTCCGGGTGGCTCCAGCCTTGATGTCCCCAAGGGTCCCAGTGTCCCCAAGGGTCCCGGTGTCCCAGGTCTCGGTGTCCCCAGGGTCCAGGTGGCTCTGGTCTCACTGTCCCCAGGGATCCGGTGTCCCCGTCCTCGGTGTCCCAAGGGTCCAGGTGTCCCCAGGTCTCGATGTCCCCAATTGTCCGAGTGGCTCCAGCCTTGATGTCCCCAAGGGTCCGGGTGTCCCCGTCCTCAGTGTCCCCAAGGTCCCGGTGTCCCCAGGTCTCGATGTCCCCAAGTGTCTGGGTGGCTTCGGGTCTTGATGTCCCCAAGTGTCCAGGTGTCCCCATCCTTGGTGTCCCCAAGGGTCCCGGTGTCCCCAGGTCTCGATGTCCCCATGAGTCCAGTGTCCCTGTCCTCGATGTCCCCAAGAATCTGGGTGGCTCCGGGTCTCGATGTCCCCAAGTGTCCAGGTGGCTTCAGGTCTCGATGTCCCCATGAGTCCAAGTGTCCCAAGGTCTCAATGTCCCCAAGTGTCCGGGTGGCTTCGGGTCTCACTGTCCTCAAGGATCCGGGTGTCCCCATCCTCAGTGTCCCCAGGTCTCGATGTCCCCAAGGGTCCTGGTGTCCCCAAGGATCTTGGTGTCCCCAGGGGTCCAGGTGGCTCCGGTCTCGCTGTCCCCAAGGGTCCCGATGTCCCCAAGGGTCTCGGTGTCCCCAGGGATCCGGGTGTCCCCGTCCTCGGTGTCCCCAAGGGTCCTGGTGTCCCCAGGTCTCGATGTCCCCAAGGGTCTTGGTGTCCCCAGGGTCCAGGTGGCTCCGGTCTCGCTGTCCCCAGGGATCCGGGTGTCCCTGTCCTCGGTGTCCCCAAGGGTGCTGGTGTCCCCATGTCCCCATGTCCCCCACCGTGTCCCCATGATGTTCGGTGTCCCCATGTCCCCAAGTCCCCGTGATATTTGGTGTCCCCATGGGGCCTGGGGGGTGGCGGGACCCATGTGTGGGGTCCCTATGGGTGGGGGGACCCACATATGGGGTGGGGGGACCCACAAATGGGGGGTCTGGGGGTCCCTATGGGGGGGGACCCATAACTGGGGGCCGGGGGGGGGTCAGGGGTGGGGGGGGACCCCCCTAAAGGGGCGGGAGGCTGTAGGAAAGGGGCGGGGCCTGGCCAAAGGGGCGGGGCCTGGAATGGGCGGGACCTGGGAAAAGGGGAGGGGCCTGGGAAAAGGGGAGGGGTCCGGAAAGGGGCGGGGCCTCCCCCAGGTGCTGGAATGTTGGGGGGGGGTCTTAAAGGGGCGGGGACACTGGGGGGTGGGGGGGTCCTCTTAAAGGGGCAGGACACCGGATGGGGCGGGGACACCTCGAAGGAGGACACGGGGGGGGGCTTCTTAAAGGGACAGGGGCTTCTTAAAGGAGCGGGGGCACCTTAACGGCGTGGGGGGGCATCCTGAGAGGTGACAAATAAAGCAGGGAGGTCTGTTTAAGAGAAGCAGTGGTTCTTAAAGGGGCAGATTCGGCTGTTTCCGTCCGTTTTCCGGAAATTCCCGATGTTGTCGCCGAGGGGGTTCGGGTGTTTCCGTGCGTTCGGGGTGTTGGGGGGGGGGGGGAGAACTCGGCTCTTTCTGAGCACGTGGCGGGAATTATCGAAGGGAGCCGAATCTCCGGAAAGAGCCGAAGACGCGGAGCCGAGCGCGGCGCCTCTTCGGCAATTTCCGTAAACCCTCCGGAAAGAGCCGAGGACGCGGAGAGCGGAGCCGAGCGCGGCGCCTCTTCGGCAATTTCCGTAAACCCTCCGGAAAGAGCCGAAGTTGAGCGGGGCGGGCAGGGCGGGCGGCGGTCGTTCCGGGAGCGGCGAAACCTTCCGGAAAGCCCCGAAGGCGGCGGCGGAAAGAGCCGAAGCGGCGCGGGGAGGCGGGTCGGGTGTTTCCGGCGGCCGCGGCGGAAACAGCCGAGCGCCGGCGGCCGCCGCCATGTTGGGAGCCGCTGGGCGCTGAGGGGAGCGTGAGGCGACCGCGGCCGCTTCCCCCTTTTCCCGTTTTCCCCCCCTTTCCCGTTATCCCGATCCCGGTTTTTCCCCCTTTTCCCGCCCCTGGCCCTTCCCCCGGTTCCCCCCCCATGCCGTTGGTTCGGCCCCCGCCCGCCCCCTGAGCGCGGCGCGGGGCTGCCGCGTCCCCCCCCCCCGGCTCCCCCCTATCGCGATAGTCGCCGGGGGCGGGGGGGGCCGCCATGTCGAGCGGCGGCCGCGGGTCGCAGCCCCCGGCACCGAGAGGGACGCGGAGCAGGTAGGACATGGGGGGGGGGCGGCTGGGGGGGCCCCTTCCTATGGGGAGAACGGGGGGACCCCCCTCATATAGGGAGAATGGGGGGACCCCCCTCATATAGGGACAACGGGGACCCCCCTCTTCCTATGGGGAGAATGGGGAGACCCCCTTCCTATGGGGAGAACGGGGGGACCCCCCTTCCTATGGGGAGAACGGGGGGACCCCCCTTCCTATAGGGACAACGGGGGGACCCCCCTCATATAGGGAGAATGGGGGGACCCCCCTCATATAGGGACAACGGGGACCCCCCGCTTCCTATGGGGAGAACGGGGGGACCCCCCTTCCTATAGGGACAATGGGGGGACCCCCCTTCCTATGGGGTGAATAGGGGGACCCCCCTCATATAGGGGCAACGAGGGGATTCTCCTTCCTATAGGGACAATGGGGGGACTCCCTCCTTCCTATAGGGACAATGGGGGGACTCCCTCCTTCCTATAGGGACAACGGGGGGACCCCCCTTCATATAGGGACAACGGGAACCCCCCTCTTCCTATGGGGAAAATGGGGGGGACCCCATTAATATAGGGAGAACAGGGACCCCCCTCATATGGGGACAATGGGGGGACCCTCCTTCCTATAGGGACAACGGGGACCCCCCTCTTCCTATAGGGAGAATGGGGGGACCCCCCCTTCCTATGGGGAGAATGGGGGGACCCCCCTCATATAGGGGCAATGGGGGGACCCCCCGTTCGTATAGGGACAACAGGGACCCCCCTTCCTATGGGGAGAATGGGGGGGGACCCCCTTCCTATAGGGACAACGGGGACCCCCCTTCTCATATAGGGAGAATGGGGGGACCCCTCATATAGGGAGAATGGGGGGACCCCCCTCCATTCATATGGGGAAAATGGGGACCCCCCCTTCATATAGGGGACATGGGGGGACCCCCCCTTCCTATGGGGAGAATGGGGGGACCCCCCTTCATATAGGGGAGACCCGGGACCCCCCCTTCATATAGGGGCAATGGGGGGACCCCCCTTCATATAGGGGGACCCTGGGCCCCCCCCATATATAGGGGGAAACTGCCCCCCCCTTCCTATAGGGGACCCCCCCAGGAGACCCTTTTTTGGGGGATTTATCCCCAAAACCAGGAGGGGGGGGACTGTGATTGGGGGGGGGGCCTCAAGGGCGGGGGGGAATTCCCGAATTCCCGGTTTATGGATGCGCCCCCCCCCCCCCCCCCATGGAATTCCCGGGTGTTTCGGGTCCCCCCGGGATCCATAGGGAATGCGGGGGAGCCCCCCCCCCCTTCCCAACCCTATGGATCCCGCCCGGATCTGGGATGGATCCGCAGGGATCCCGGCCGGAAAACCTCGGGAACGTCGGGAAAACCCCCCCCCAACGGGAAAACCCGCGCTTCCGAGCGGGATCCTCTTCCCGGATTATATAAGAGCGCCGGATAATTATTCCCGCCTTCGTTAGCGCCCGGAGCGTCCGCCGGCTCCGGAGCCGCTTCCCGCATTCCGGAGGCTTCGGAAGCGGGAAAATCCCCCCCGCTCGCGCGGCTCCCGTTTGCCGTTTTCCGTCGTTTTTTCATGGATTTATCCCAAAAAACCCTCCCGATCCCGGAATTTAAGCCTGGATCCGTTGGAAGGAGCCGCTCCGAGCGGGAAAACCGGGAAGTGCCGCCGTTTCCCCGGAGAAGCCCCCTCATCCCGTCGCTTTTCCCTGTTTTTCCCCTGCGTTTGTCCCTTTTCCGTCTTTTTTCCCCCCGGGATAATAGGGAAGAGCCGTCGCTCCTCATCCGGCTTCCGAGCGGGATCTTCCCGATCCCGTTTGGGAAGCGCGGATCCGGCTCCGGCTTCATCCCGAGGCTCCGGGCCGGGATCCCGGCGGCCGCGTTGGGAATCCGCGGGATCCGGCCCCGTTTTCCGGGAACGGGGATCCCGTTTTCCTCCCTCGCGGCCGGATCCCGACGTTCCGCCCCGCGGGAAGGGGGTTTTTCCCTTTTCCCGCCTTCATTCCGGAATCCGCTCCGTGTCGGACAGGCAGATCCCACCCGGCGCCCGGAGGAATCCGGTGGGATCCGCTCGGATCCGTCCTGGGATCGGATCCGTTGGGAAGCGCCATTCCCGGCACCATTCCCGGCGCTTTGGCGGCGTCCGGAGCAGATTCCGGAGGCGGCGCCGGGATCCGCCGGAATTCCGGGGCTCCGGCGCGGGCGGCAGAACCGGTCGGGCCGGTCCTGGCCCGGTCGGATCCCGCCCCGAGGGAGCGCCCGGAATTCCGCCCCGGAAGGGCGCCCGGAATCCGCTCCCCGCCCCGGGCTGGGAAAAGCGCCGGGAATCGCCCGGATCATCCCGCGGGATCGGGAACGCCGGCGGCGGCTTTTCCCGGCATCCGGAATCGGTGGGTGTCCCGCGGATCCCCCCCCTTCCGCTTTTCCGGCTTTTCCCGCCCCAAACGCGGCCGGATCGGGAAGCGGCTCCGGGAAAAGGCCTGGGAAGCGCCGGCGTTCCCGGGAAAACCGCCCTCGGGACCAGGCGCGATCCCGGTTTTCCGGAGCGGGAGCCCCGGCCGCTCCCTGGGGTCCAGCGGAAGCTCCGGAGCCGGGAGCCGCTCCCGGCTCTTCCCGGAAATCCCGGAGACGACTCCAGTTTTTGGGAAGCGCCGCATTCCCGCACACAGGCGGGGGGGGGGGGTTTATCCCTCTCCTTTTCCCAAGAATTCCCGTTTTTTCCGCAGCCGGAGCGGCGGCTTTCCCGGCATTCCCGGATAATCGCTCCGCGTTTTTCCTTGTTTCCCGGAGCGACCGGATCCCTGTGGGGCGGCTCCGGCCGCGCTCGTTTTCCTTGGATCCAGCCGCTCCCGGAAGCAGGAAAATCCCCCCCCTCCCCCACGACATTCCCGGCTTTCCGTCCCCGCCGGGGGATCCGGTGCCGCTTCCCGGCCCTTCCCGCTTCCTTTCCCGCCCCCTTTTCCCTCCCGGATGCGGGAAAGCTCCGGAAAGCCGCAGGGATGCGGGATGGGAGCGGGATCCAGGGGAATGATCCGGGTCCGGATCAAGGGGCAGCCGGGAATTCCGCTCAGCCCCCTCATTCCCTTTGGATGCAGCAGCCGGGAGAAGTCGGCTCCGGACGGGGATTTTTCCCGTCTTTTTTCCCGTTTTTCCTCCCGGAATCCGCCCGGGAAGCGGCTCCTTCCGCCCCTCCACGCGGGGCCTTTCCCGGCGCTTCCTCTCCGGATCCATCCGGATCCTCTTGGGAAATTCCCGCACCGCAGCCGGAAAGCAGCGCTCTTGGATTACCCTGGATTTTCCTGGATTTTCCCCCGGATTTCCCTGGATTTCCTCCCGGATTTCCCCAGATTTTCCCCGGATTTTCCTGGATTTTCCGAGATTTTTCCCTGGATTTCCTCCCGGATTTCCCCAGATTTTCCCCGGATTTCCCTGGATTTTCCGAGATTTTTCCCTGGATTTCCCCAGATTTTCCCCAGATTTTCCCCAGATTTTCCCCGGATTTTCCCCGGATTTTCCCCGGATTTCCTCCCAGATTTTCCCCGGATTTCCTCCCAGATTTTCCCCGGATTTCCCCGGATTTCCCCGGATTTTCCCCAGATTTTCCTGGATTTTCCGAGATTTTCCCCTGGATTTTCCCATTTCTTTTCCCGTCCGCCCTCCCTCTATTCCATGGAAGGAGCCGCTGCCCCCTGGACTCCTGGGCCCTCCTCCGGCTCCGGCGCTTCCCGATAAACAGCGGCAAAATTGGGAATACCGGGAATACCGGGACTGGCTCCCTTCCCCGTTTTCCCATGGAATCTTCTCTGCTCCGGTGGGAATGATCCCGGGCCGCCCGCGTTGCTCCGGGAAAAGCGGGAAGAGACTTTTCCGGGCGGGATGTGCTGGGACGGAGCATCCCGGAAAACCGCCCGGTCGGCTCCGCGCTCCGGAATATGGGAATGCCGGAGTGTGGGAATGCTGGAGCGTGAGAATATGGGAATTCCAGAGTGTGGGAATGCCGACTCCTAGAATGCCGGAGCGTGGGAATGCGGGAATGCCGGAGCACGGGAATATGGGAATGCCAGAGTGTGGGAATGCCGGCTCCCAGAATGCGGGAATGCCGGAGCACGGGAATATGGGAATGCCGGCTCCCAGAATGCCGGAGCGCGGGAATGCCGTGACGCTTTTCCCAAGGGAAACCCCGCGGCGCTCGGGAAGGCCCCGGGATGCAGCCGCTTCCTGCCCTTTTCCAAAGGATTCCCAGGAAAAGCCGAGCGGAACCCGCGGAAGGGGGAGGATCCCGACGGCGGGAGCGGGAGGAAATTCCCATTCCCGGGAATTGGCTCTTTCCGCAAGTCCCGCCCCCTTCTCGGGCGGTGCCGGCGCTCGGATGCGGATCCCGCCGGATCCCGCCGGATCCCGTGGGATTTGGGGCCGGCGTCGCCGTTTTCCGAGGGTTTTTCCCCACTTTTTGGCGCGGGGAGGGGAGATCCACGCGGATCCGCTCGGGATCCCAGCCGGAAGCGCCGGATCCGGGATGAGGCGGGAAAATCGGGGAGAAATCGGAATTCTGGGATGTCGGAGCCGCCATTCCGGGGTGGGCGGATGACGCCGGCATTCCCGGGAAAGCGGAAAACCGGGAAAATCCCCCGGAAGGCCCCGGCCGGAGCCGCTTGGAAGGGAAAAACCTGCCGGATTCCGGAGCTTGGGAATTCCCGGGGGCGGCGGCTTCCGCTCCGGAACGTCGCTCCGGAGCATCCCGGCTTTCCCAGCCTGGAGTGTTGGGAATCCCCCCTCCCCCCCCTTGCTAATTAACGGAGCTGTAATTAACAGTGGGGGGAGGGGTTGGAGCGCGGCCTCTTCCCATGGGAATCTCCTATTCCGCCGTTTCCAGCGGGAAGATTCCCAAATTGAGGGGTTGGGAATGCCGCATTCCGGAGCCGTTTTCCCCCCCGGATTCCCTGTTTTCCTGGTGTTTTCCCGTCGCGGTGCTGGGGAAAAGCGGGAATTTTCCCGGCGTTTTGGGGTGAAACCGCAGGGATTTGGGTATCCGGAGGGGGAATCCGGGTGTCCCGGGACGGGGTTGGGCGGAAAACCGGGATATTTGGGCCCAGTGGGATTGAAATCCCGGTTTCCGGGGGGAAAACTGGGATCCGGGCGCCTTTTGGGGGGAAAACTGGGATATTTGGGCTCCGGCTTCCGGAATGTCCTGGTGGGGGATCGGGGCGGGTGACGGCACAACCGGAGCCGGGGGTCCCGTCACCCGCCCGGGGGTGACACCGTCCGGTGACGACAGCGGCGGCGCCAACAGGCGGCCGGGTGACAACAGGGACTCCCAACAGGCGGCCGGGTGACACCCCGGGTGTCCCAACACACCTATGGGTGACACCCCCTCAGGTGACACCCCGTTAGGTGACACCCCAGGTGTCCCAACACCCATTGGGGTGACAACAGGGGCCTCCCAAGACCCCTTTGGGTGACAACACGGGTGTCCTGACACCCCTTTAGGTGACAGCCCTTTGGGTGACAACAGGGGCCTCCCAACACCCGTTTGGGTGATGCTCTGGGTGACAACATGGGTGTCCTGACACCCTTTCAGGTGTCACTGCTTTAAGTGACAACACAGGTGACCCAACACCCGTTTGGGTGACGCTCTGGGTGACAACGTGCGTGTCCCGACACCCCTTTAGGTGACACCCCTTTAGGTGACAACATGGGCACTGCAGCACCCATCTGGGTGACAACAGGAATCTCCCAACACCTGTTTGGGTGACGCTTTGGGTGACAACATGGGTGTCCTGACACCCCTTTAGGTGACAACCCGGGTGACCCAACACCCGTCTGGGTGACAACAGGGGCCTCCCAACACCCCTTTGGGTGACAACAGGCACCTCCGAACACCCGTTCGGGTGCCGCTCCGGGTGCCAACGCGTTGTCCCCATGTCCCCCCGTGTCCCCCCGTGTCCCCAGGCCGAGGCCAAGGCCGGTGGCGGTGGCAGCGTCCCCAAGGTCCCCGCGATGCCGCGCGGCCGCCCCGGCGGTGACGAACAGCCGCACGTGGGGAACTACCGGCTGCTCAAGACCATCGGAAAAGGGAACTTCGCCAAGGTGAAGCTGGCCCGGCACGTGCTCACCGGGAAGGAGGTGGGTGACATTGGGGACATTGGGGACACTGGGGACACTGGGGACATTGGGGACACCGGGGACATTGGGGACACCAGGGACACCATGGGGACACGGGACACAGGATGGGGACAGGGAACTTGGCCAAGGTGAAGCTGGCCCGGCACATGCTCACCGGGAAGGAGGTGGGTGACACCATGAGGGGACATTGGGGACACCGTGGGGACATTGGGGACACCGTGGGGACATTGGGGACACGGGATGGGGACATGGGACACCATAGGGACAGGGAACTTCACCAAGGTGGAGCTGGCCCGGCACGTGCTCACCGGGAAGGAGGTGGGTGACACCATGAGGGGACATTGGGGACACTGGGGACATTGGGGACACCATGGGGACACTGGGGACACGGGATGGGGACACGGGATGGGGACAGGGACCTTCGCCAAGGTGAAGCTGGCCCGGCACGTGCTCACCGGGAAGGAGGTGGGTGACACCGTGAGGGGACATTGGGGACACTGGGGACACCGGGGACACTATGGGGACATTGGGGACATTGGGAACACCATGGGGACAGGGGATGGGACACGGGATGGGGACAGGGAACTTGGTCAAGGTGAGGCTGGCCCGGCACGTGCTCACCGGAAAGGAGGTGGGTGACAGCGAGGGGACACCGCGAGGGGACACCATGGGGACATTGGGGACACTGGGGACACTGGGGACACTGCCACCGTGTGGGGACATGGGATGGGGACACCATGAGGGGACACGGGATGGGGACAGGGAACTTGGCCAAGGTGACACTGGTGCCACGTGTGGTCACCAGGAAGGAGGTGGGTGACACCAGGGACACCATGGGGACATTGGGGACATTGGGGACATCAGGGACACCATGGGGACATTGGGGACACCATGGGGACACGGGATGGGACACAGGATGGGGACAGGGAACTTGGCCAAGGTGACGCTGGTGCCACACGTGGTCACCAGGAAGGAGGTGGGTGACACCATGAGGGGACTCCAGGGACACCATGGGGACACTGGGGACATTGGGGACACCGTGGGGACATTGGGGACACCATGGGGACACGGGATGGGGACAGGGAACTTGGCCAAGGTGACGCTGGTGCCACACGTGGTCACCAGGAAGGAGGTGGGTGACACTGGGGACACCGTGAGGGGACAGCAGGGACACCAGGGACACCGTGGGGACATTGGGGACACCATGGGGACACGGGATGGGTCATGGGATGGGGACAGGGAACTTGGCCAAGGTGACACTGGTGCCGCATGTGGTCACCGGAAAGGAGGTGGGTGACACTGGGGACACCGTGAGGGGACAGCGGGGACACCAGGGACACCGTGGGGACACTGGGGACACTGCCACGGGGACAGGGGATGGGACACAGGACAGGGACACACGAGGGGACATCTGAGGAGACACGGGATGGGACATGGGACGGGGACATCACCGGGATGGGGACACAGGACAGGGATGTCACCAGAACGGGGACACGGGACGGGGACATGGGACGGGGATGTCACGGGGACATGGGACGGGGACGTCACCGGGACGGGGACACAGGACAGGCCGCGCGAGGTGACGCCGTCACCCCCGTGTCCCCACAGGTGGCCGTGAAGATCATTGACAAGACCCAGCTCAACTCGTCCAGCCTGCAGAAGGTGACACGGGGACACGCGGTGACACGTGGGGACACGTGGTGACACGCGGTGACACGGGCTGGCACGGTGACACGTGGGGACACGTGGGGACGCGGGCTGGCACGGTGACGCGCGGTGACGCGGTGCGGTTGTGGTGACATCGCGGTGACACGTGCTGGCATGGTGCCATCACGGTGACGCGGTGCCGTTGCGGTGACATCGTGGTGACACCATGGTGACACGCGGTGCCATGTGGTGACACCGCGGTGACATTGTGCCGTCACGGTGACGTGGTAGTGACATCACGGTGCCATCGCGGTGCTGTTGTGGTGCCGTCGCGGTGACGTGCGGTGCTGTCACGGTGACATCACGGTGACATTGTGGTGCCGTCGCGGTGACATCACGGTGACACCGCGGTGCTATTGCGGTGCCGTCACAGTGACACGCGGTGCTGTCGCGGTGACATTGTGGTGCCATCGCGGTGCCGTTGCGGTGCTGTCGCGGTGACACGCGGTGCCGTCATGGTGACACCGTGGCGTTGTCGCGGTGACGTCACGGTGACACCACGGTGCTGTTGTGCTGCTGTCGCAGTGCCATCACAGTGACACGCGGTGCCGTCGCGGTGACATTGTGGTGCTGTCGCGGTGCCATCACGGTGACGTCATGGTGACGCTGCGGTGACGTCGCGGTGACAATTGCGGTGTCACATGGTGCCGTCGCGGTGACATTGTGGTGCTGTTGCGGTGCCGTCGCGGTGACGCATGGTGCCATCACAGTGACGCGCGGTGATGTCATGGTGCTGTTGCGGTGACGCCGCGGTGTCACGCGGTGCCGTCGCGGTGACATCATGGTTGCTGTTGCAGTGCCATCATGGTGACACGTGGTGACGTCGCAGTGACGCGCAGCGATGTCATGGTGACATCGCGGTGACACGCGGTGCTGTTGCGGTGACGCCGCGGTGACGTCACGGTGTCATGCGGTGCCGTCGCGGTGACACGTGGTGACGTTGCAGTGACGCGCGGTGACGTCGTGGTGACAGTGTGGTGCTGTTGCGGTGGCGTCGCGGTGACACCGTGGTGCCGTCGCGGTGACGTCACGGTGACACCGTGGTGACGTTGCGGTACCGTCGCGGTGACGTCGCGGTGCCGTCGCGGTGTCACACGGTGCTGTCGCGGTGACATTGTGGTGCTGTCATGGTGTCACATGGTGACGTCACGGTGACGTCACGGTTGTCCCCACAGCTGTTCCGGGAGGTGCGGATCATGAAGGTCCTCAACCACCCCAACATCGGTGAGCGCCACCGCCGCATCCCCGTGTCACCCGTGTCACCGTGTCACCCGTGTCCCCGTGTCACCCGTGTCACCGCCGTGTCCCGGTGTCACCGTGGGGTCCCCGTGTCACCCGTGTCCCCGTGTCACCCGTGTCACCGCCGTGTCCCCGTGTCACCCGTGTCCCCGTGTCACCCGTGTCCCCGTGTCACCCGTGTCACCGCGGGGTCCCCGTGTCACCACCGTGTCCCCGTGTCACCCGTGTCCCCGTGTCACCTGTGTCACCGCGGGGTCCCCCTGTCACCGGTGTCACCGTGGGGTCCCTGTGCCACCGTGTCCCTGCTGTCCCCATGTCCCTGGTGTCACCGCGGGGTCCCCGTGTCCCTGCTGTCCCCGTGTCCCGGGTGTCCTCAGGGCCCCAGTGTCACCCCGTGTCCCCCCGGTGTCCCCAGGGTCCCCATGTCACCCCATGTCTCCGTGTCCCTGATGTCCCCATGTCGCTGCAGTGTCCCTGTGTCCCTGGTGTCACCCCGTGTCCCCCTGTGTCCCCATGTCACCGTGGTGTCCCCATGTCCCCCCATGTCCCTGGTGTCCCCCCATGTCCTTGGTGTTCCCCCATGTTCCCATGTCCCTGATGTCCCTGGTGTCACCCCGTGTCCCTGGTGCCACCCGGTGTCACCCCATGTCACTGCAGTGTCCCCATGTATCCCCATGTCCCCATGTGTCCCCATGTCACCCCGGTGTCACCGCGGTGTCCCCATGTCCCCGTGTCCCTGGTGTCACCCCATGTCCCCAGTGTCTCCCCATGTCACCCCCTGTCTTCATGTCCCTGGTGTCCCCCCGTGTCACCCCGGTGTCACTGTAGTGTCCCCATGTCCCCATGTCCCCCTGTGTCACCCTGGTGTCCCCACGATGTCCCCATGTCCCCCCATGTCCTCACGGTGTCCCCATGTCACCCTGGTGTCACCCCCGTGTCCCTGCGGTGACCCCATGTCCCCCCATGTCCCCCCATGTCCCCCCGTGTCCCCCCATGTCCCCCCATGTCCCCATGTCCCCCCATGTCCCCCCATGTCCCCCCGTGTCCCCCCATGTCCCCCCATGTCCCCATGTCCCCCCATGTCCCCATGTCCCCCCATGTCCCCCATGTCCCCCCGTGTCCCCCCATGTCCCCCCATGTCACCGCGGTGTCCCTATGTCCCCCCCGTGTCCTCCTGTGTCCCCGTGTCCCCCCGGTGTCCCCCCATGTCACCGCGCTGTCCCCATGTCCCCCATGTCCCCATGTCCCCCCCGTGTCCCCATGTCCCCCCGTGTCCCCCCGTGTCCCCGTGTCCCTGGTGTCCCCCCATGTCCCCATGTCCCCCCCGTGTCCCCCCATGTCCCCCCCGTGTCCCCCCATGTCCCCATGTCCCCCCGTGTCCCCGGTGTCACCGCGCTGTCCCCGTGTCCCCAGTGAAGCTGTTCGAGGTCATCGAGACGGAGAAGACCCTGTACCTGGTGATGGAGTACGCGAGCGGGGGTGAGCGGGGACAATGGGGACAATGGGGACAACAAGGGGACAATGGGGACAACGGGGACAATGGGGACAGCGGGGACAATGGGGACAATGGGGACAACGGGGACAATGGGGGTTCAACGGGGACAACGGGGGGACAATGGGGACAACGGGGACAACGGGGGGACACGGGGACAATGGGGACATTGGGGACAACGGGGACAATGGGGACAACGGGGGGACAATGGGGACATTGGGGACAACGGGGACATCATGGGGACAACGGGGACAACGGGGACAATGGGGACAACGGGGGGACAACGGGGACAATGGGGACAACGAGGGGACAATGGGGACATGGGGACAACGGGGACAATGAGGGGACATGGGGACAACGGGGACAACGGGGGGACAACGGGGACAATGAGGACAATGGGGACAGCGGGGACATGGGGACAACAGGGGGACAACGGGGACAACGGGGACAACGGGGACATGGGGACAACGGGGGGACACGGGGATAACGGGGACAACGGGGACAATGGGGACAATGGGGACAGCGAGGGGACAATGGGGATATGGGGACAATGGGGACACGGGGACAATGGGGGGACAACGGGGACAATGGGGGACACGGGGACATGGGGACAACGAGGGGACAACAGGAGGACAACGTGGGGACACGGGGACATGGGGACAATGGGGAGGACATGGGGACACGGGGACAATGGGGGGACAATGGGGACATGGGGACACAGGGACATGGGGACAACGAGGGAACAATGGGGGGACACAGGGACATGATGACATGGGGACAATGGGGGGACAATGAGAGGACATGGGGACAACGTGGGGACACAGGGACAATGGGGACAATGAGGGGACATGGGGGGACAATGGGGACAATGGGGGGACACGGGGACAACGGGACAACAGGGGGACATTGGGGACAACGGGGACACAGGGACAACGGGGACACAGGGAGGATGGGGACAGGGGGACAATGGGGACAGGGGACAATGGGGACACGGGGGGGGGGCAGGACAAGCGCGGGGCTTGGGGACAGCGGGGGTGGCCCTGGGGACACAGGGGACAGGGGCGGTGCCACCGGGTGGGGACAGCGGGGGTGGCCCTGCCCTGTGTCCCCTCCTGTGTCCCCCCTGTGTCCTCATGTCCCCCCATGTCCCTGTCCCTGTGTCCCCGCTGTGTCCCCATGTGTCCCTGTCCCCTCATGTCCCCCCGTGTCCCCATGTCCCCCTCTGTCCCCCCCATGTCCCCCTGTGTCCCCCCATGTCCCTGTCCCCCTGTGTCCCCTGTTCCTGTGTCCCGTCATGTGTCCCCCCATGTCCCCTCCCGTGTCCCTGCTGTGTCCCCTGTGTCCCCATGTCCCCCCCACGTCCCCCCATTGTCCCCACGTCCCCCCATTGTCCCCATTGTCCCCATGTCCCCATTGTCCCCATGTCCCCATTGTCCCCGTTGTCCCCATGTCCCTGTGTCCCCCCATTGTCCCCGTGTCCCCCCATTGTCCCCATTGTCCCCATGTCCCCCCATTGTCCCCGTGTCCCCCCATTGTCCCCATGTCCCCATTGTCCCCATTGTCCCCGTGTCCCCCCATTGTCCCCCTTGTCCCCCTTGTCCCCATTGTCCCCATTGTCCCCATGTCCCCCCATTGTCCCCGTGTCCCCCCATTGTCCCCATGTCCCCATTGTCCCCATTGTCCCCGTGTCCCCCCATTGTCCCCCTTGTCCCCCTTGTCCCCATTGTCCCCATTGTCCCCGTGTCCCCCCATTGTCCCCATTGTCCCCATTGTCCCCCTTGTCCCCGTTATCCCCATTGTCCCCATGTCCCCCCATTGTCCCCATGTCCCCCCATTGTCCCCATGTCCCCATGTCCCCCCGTTGTCCCCATTGTCCCCGTTGTCCCTATGTCCCCCGTTGTCCCCATTCCCCCCATTGTCCCCATGTCCCCAGGTGAGGTCTTTGACTACCTGGTCGCTCACGGCCGCATGAAGGAGAAGGAGGCGAGAGCCAAGTTCAGACAGGTGGGACAAGGAGGGGACATGGGGACAAGGAGGGGACATGGGGACAATGGGGACAATGGGGGGACATGGGGGACAATGGGGGGAATGGGGACAACGGGGACATGGGGACAATGGGGACAATGGGGGGACATGGGGACAATGGGGACAATGAGGGGACATGGGGGACAATGAGGGGACATGGGGACATGGGGACAATGGGGGGACATGGGGACATGGGGACAACGGGGGACATGGGGACAATGAGGGGACATGGGGACAATGGGGGGATGTGGGGACAATGGGGGACGTGGGGACAATGGGGACAACGAGGGGATAATGGGGACAATGGGGGGACATGGGGACAATGGGGACAATGAGGGGACATGGGGACAACGGGGACAACGGGGGACATGGGGACATGGGGGGACATGGGGACAACGGGGGGACATGGGGACAACGGGGGACAATGGGGACAACGGGGGGAATGGGGACAACGGGGGGAATGGGGACAATGAGAGGACATGGGGACAATGAGGGGACATGGGGACAATGGGGGGACATGGGGGATATGGGGACAATGGGGACCCGGGGGGACCCGGGGCCGCTCTGGGGACGTTGGGGACATTGGGGACACTGGTGGCCCTGGGTCACGGTGGCCTCGTCCTGTCGCAGATCGTGTCGGCCGTGCAGTATTGTCACCAGAAACGGATCGTGCACCGGGACCTCAAGGTGACGGTGGGGACAGTGAGGGGACACGGGGACAATGAGGGGACACAGGGACAATGGGGACAGTGTGGGGACATGGGGCTGTCACCAGAAATGGGTTGTGCACTGGGACCTCAAGGTGACAGTGGGGACAATGAGGGGACACGGGGGGACATGGGGACATGGGGACAATGAGGGGACACAGGGACAATGGGGACAGTGTGGGGACATGGGGACACGGAGGGACGTGGGGACATGGGGACAATGAGGGGACACAGGGACAAGGGGGACAATGAGGGGACACGGGGGGACATGGGACATGGGGACAATGAGGGGACAATGGGGACACCCAGGGACACCAGGGACACCCTGGGGACAGTCCCCACATCCCCCCACAATTCCCGGCATTCCCGGTTTTCTAGGCGGAAAATAACCCCATAACCCCCATAACCCCCATAACCCCCACATCCCCCCACATTTTCCCACAATTCCCACATTTTTCCCAACATTCCCGCTTTTCCAGGCCGAGAACCTCCTCCTGGACCCCTCCCTCAACATCAAACTGGCCCCATAGCCCCAATAACCCCCCACATCTCCCCACAATTCCCACATTTCTCCATAGTTAATTCCCAGCATTCCCGGTTTTTCCAGGCGGAAAATAACCCCATAGCCCCCCACATCTCCCCACATCTCCCCACAATTCCCACATTTTTCCATAGTTAATTCCCGACATTCCCGGTTTTCCAGGCGGAAAATAACCCCATAACCCCCCCATCTCCCCACATTTTCCCACAATTCCCACATTTTTCCCAACATTCCCAGTTTTCCAGGCCGGGAACCTCCTCCTTGACACCCCCCTGAACATCAAACTGGCCCCATAGCCCCAATAACCCCCCATAGCGCCCCATAACCCCTCACATGCCCCTCCAATTCCCGGCATTCCCAGTTTTCCAGGCGGAAAACCCGCTTCTTGACGCATCCCTGAACATCAAACTGGCCCCATAACCCCCACATCTCCCATAATTTTTCCACATTTTTTCCCAACATTCCCGGTTTTCCAGGCCGAGAACCTCCTCCTTGACACCCCCCTCAACATCAAACTGGCCCCATAGCCCCAATAACCCCCCAGAGCCCCCATAGCCCCCCACATCTCCCCACAATTCCCACATTTTTCCATAGTTAATTCCCGGCATTCCCGCTTTTCCAGGTAGAAAATAACCCCATAATCCCCATAGCCCCCATAACCCCCACATTTCCCCACAATTCCCACATTTTTCCATAGTTAATTCCTGACATTCCTGGTTTTCCAGGCAGAAAATAACCCCATAACCCCCATAGCCCCCATAACCCCCATAACCCCCCACATTTCCCCACAATTCCCACATTTTTCCCGCTATTCCCGGTTTTCCAGGCCGAGAACCTCCTCCTGGACGCCTCCCTCAACATCAAGCTGGCCCCATAGCCCCAATAACCCCCCACATCCCCCCACATCCCCCCCAATTCCCGACATTCCCGCTTTTCCAGGTGGAAAATAACCCCATAACCCCCCACATCTCCCCACATCCCCCCACATTTCCCCACAATTCCCACATTTTTCCCGGCATTCCCGGTTTTCCAGGCCGAGAACCTCCTCCTGGGCTCCTCCCTCAACATCAAACTGGCCCCATAGCCCCAATAACCCCCCACATCTCCCCACATCTCCCCACAATTCCCACATTTTTCCCGCTATTCCCGGTTTTCCAGGTGGAAAATAATCCGATAACCCCCATAGCTCCCATCTCCCCACATCTCGCCAGATTTTCCCACAATTCCCACATTTCTCCATAGTTAATTCCCGGCATTCCCGCTTTTCCAGGCGGAAAATAACCCCATAACCCCCAATAACCCCCCACATCTCCCCATATCCCCCCACATTTCCCCACAATTCCCACATTTTTCCTAGTTAATTCCCGACATTCCCGGTTTTCCAGGCGGAAAATAACCCCATAACCCCCATAACCCCCCACATCTCCCCACATCTCCCCACATTTCCCCACAATTCCCACATTTTTCCATAGTTAATTCCCGGTTTTCCAGGTGGAAAACCTGCTCCTTGACACCTCCCTCAACATCAAACTGGCCCCATAGCCCCCAATATCCCCCCACATCTCCCCACATTTCCCCACAATTCCCACATTTCTCCATAGTTAATTCCCGGCATTCCCGGTTTTCCAGGTGGAAAATAACCCCATAACCCCCACATTTCCCCACAATTCCCACATTTTTCCATAGTTAATTCCCGGCATTCCCACTTTTCCAGGTGGAAAATAATCCCATAACCCCCATAGCCCCCATAACCCCCCACATTTTCCCACAATTCCCACATTTCTCCATAGTTAATTCCCGACATTCCCGCTTTTCCAGGCGGAAAATAACCCCCATAACCCCCATAGTCCCCATATCCCCCACATCTCCCCACATCTCCCCACATTTTCCCACAATTCCCACATTTTTCCCGCTATTCCCGGTTTTCCAGGCCGAGAACCTCCTCCTGGACGCCTCCCTCAACATCAAGCTGGCCCCATAGCCCCAATAACCCCCCACATCCCCCCACATCCCCCCCAATTCCCGACATTCCCGCTTTTCCAGGTGGAAAATAACCCCATAACCCCCATAACCCCCACATCTCCCCACATCTCCCCACATTTTCTTACATTTTTCCATAGTTAATTCCCGACATTCCCGCTTTTCCAGGCAGAAAATAACCCCATAACCCCCCCATCTCCCCACATCTCCCCACATTTCCCTACATTTTTCCTAGTTAATTCCCGACATTCCCGGTTTTCCAGGCGGAAAATAACCCCATAACCCCCACATCTCCCATAATTTTTCCACGTTTTTCCCAACATTCCCACTTTTCCAGGCCGAGAACCTCCTCCTGGACGCCTCCCTCAACATCAAACTGGCCCCATAGCCCCAATAACCCCCATAACCCCCCACATCCCCCCACAATTCCCGGCATTCCCGGTTTTCCAGGTGGAAAATAACCCCATAACCCCCATAGCCCCCATATCCCCCACATTCTCCCACAATTCCCACATTTTTCCATAGTTAATTCCTGGCATTCTCGGTTTTCCAGGCAGAAAATAACCCCATAACCCCCATAACCCCCCACATCTCCCCACATCTCCCCACATCTCCCCACAATTCCCACATTTTTCCATAGTTAATTCCCGACATTCCCGGTTTTCCAGGTGGAAAATAACCCCATAACCCCCATAACCCCCACATCTCCCATAATTTTTCCACATTTTTTCCCAACATTCCCGCTTTTCCAGGCCGAGAACCTCCTCCTGGACGCCTCCCTCAACATCAAGCTCGCCGACTTCGGCTTCGGGACGGAATTCCGGCCGGGATCGCAGCTGGACACGTTCTGCGGCTCCCCCCCCTACGCGGCCCCGGAGCTTTTCCAGGGCCGCCGCTACGGGGGCCCCGAGGTCGACGTGTGGAGCCTGGGGGTCATTTTGTACACGCTGGTCAGCGGCTCCCTGCCCTTCGACGGCCACAACCTCAAGGTGTGGGGCGCTATGGGGCGCTATGGGGCAGCTATGGGGCGCTATGGGGCGGGATGTGGGGCGGGATGTGGGGCGGCTATGGGGCGCTATGGGGCGCTATGGGGCAGGCTATGGGGCACCCATGGGGCGCTATGGGGCGCTATGGGGCGGGATGTGGGGCAGCTATGGGGCACTATGGGGCACTATGGGGCAGGCTATGGGGCACCTATGGGGCGCTATGGGGCAGCCGTGGGGCGCTATGGGGCAGCCATGGGGCAGCTATGGGGCGCTATGGGGCAGGCTATGGGGCGGCTATGGGGCGCTATGGGGCAGGCTATGGGGCAGGCTATGGGGCAGCTATGGGGTGCTATGGGGTGGCTATGGGGCAGCTATGGGGCAGCCATGGGGCGCTATGGGGCGGGATGTGGGGCAGCTATGGGGCAGCTATGGGGCAGCTATGGGGCGGGGTGTGGGGCAGCTATGGGGCGCTATGGGGCAGCCATGGGGCAGCTATGGGGCGCTGTGGGACGGCTATGGGGCAGGCTATGGGGCGGCTATGGGGCGCTATGGGGCGCTGTGGGACGGCTATGGGGCAGGCTATGGGGCGCTATGGGGCAGCCATGGGGCGCTATGGGGCAGCCATGGGGCGCTATGGGGCGGCTATGGGGCGCTATGGGGCAGCTATGGGGCAGCTATGGGGCAGGCTATGGGGCAGCTATGGGGCAGCTATGGGGCGCTATGGGGCAGCCATGGGGCAGCTATGGGGCAGGCTATGGGGCAGCCATGGGGCGCTATGGGGCAGCCATGGGGCAGGCTATGGGGCAGCCGTGGGGCGCTATGGGGCGCTATGGGGCTCTATGGGGCGCCGTGGGGCTGAGCCCGTCCCCCAGGAGCTGCGCGAGCGGGTGCTCCGCGGGAAGTACCGCGTCCCCTTCTACATGTCGACCGACTGCGAGAACCTGCTCAAGAAGTTCCTGATCCTGAACCCCAGCAAGAGGGGGACCCTGGAGGTGACCCCGAAACGGGGACGGGGGGACCGGAAATGGGGCGGGGACCCTGAAAATGGGGACGGGGACCCCGAAAATGGGGACGGGGGGACCGAAAATGGGGACGGGGGGACCCCGAAAATGGGGACGGGGACCCCGAAAATGGGGACGGGGACCCCAAAAATGGGGACGGGGGACCCCGAAAATGGGGATGGGGACCCCAAAATGGGGACGGGGACCCCAAAAATGGGACTGGGGGACCGAAATGGGGACGGGGACCCCAAAATGGGGACGGGGACCCTGAAAATGGGGACGGGGACCCCAAAAAAACTGGGGATGGGGACCCTGAAATGGGGACGGGGACCCCGAAATGGGGATGGGGGGACCGAAAATGGGGATGGGGGACCCCAAAAATGGGGACGGGGGGACCCGAAAATGGGGCTGGGGGTGTCAATGGGGCCAGGGGGTCCCTAATGGGTCCTGGGGGGCCCTAAAGGCACCAGATGGTCCCTAGTGGTGGGGCCACCCCCCCCGTGTCCCCAATGTGTCCCCAATGTCCCCATGTCCCCAATGTCCCCAATGTCCCCATGTCCCCATGTCCCCAATGTCCCCCCATTGTCCCCAATGTCCCCAATGTCCCCAACGTCCCCCCAGCAAATCATGCGCGACCGCTGGCTCAACGTGGGTCACGAGGACGACGAGCTGCGGCCGTACGCGGAGCCGGCGCCCGACTACCGCGACCCACGGCGGACGGGTGGGGGGGACGTGTGGGGCGGGGAGGGGATGTGTGGGGCGGAGCAGGGATGTGTGGGGTAGAGTGGGGATGTGTGGGGCAGGGATGTGTGGGGCAGGGCCATGGGGCGGGGATGTGTGGGGCAGGAGTGGGGATGTGGGGCAGAGAGGGGAATGTGTGGGGCAGGGAGGGGATGTGTGGGGCAGGAGTGGGGATGTGTGGGGCAGGGATGTGGGGCAGGGACATGTGGGGCAGGGATGTGTGGGGCAGGGAGGGGAATGTGTGGGGTAGAGTGGGGATGTGTGGGGCAGGGAGGGGATGTGTGGGGCAGGAGTGGGGATGTGGGGCGGAGAGGGGAATGTGTGGGGCAGGGATGTGGGGCAGGGAGGGGATGTGGGGCAGGGACGTGTGGGGTAGAGTGGGGATGTGTGGGGTGGGGACGTGGGGCAGGGCTGTGTGGGGCAGTGGGGGGCCATGTGGGGCAGAGAGGGGATGTGGGGCAGGGATGTGTGGGGCAGGAGTGGGGATGTGTGGGGCAGGGATGTGGGGCAGGGATGTGGGGCAGGGAGGGGCCATGTGGGGCAGGGATGTGGGGCAGAGATGTGTGGGGCAGGGCAGGGCTGTGTGGGGCAGGGAGGGGTCGTGTGGGGCCACCCCCCACGTGTGGGGCAGGGCCGTGTGGGGCAGGAGCGGGGACGTGTGGGGCAGAGCAGGGCTGTGTGGGGCAGGGATGTGGGGCAGCCCCCCACGTGTGGGGCAGGATGTGGGGCAGCCCCCCCGTCGCTCCCCCAGAGCTCATGGTGGCCATGGGCTACGCGCGGGACGAGATCCACGAGTCACTTGTGGGGCAGAAGTACAACGAGGTGATGGCGACGTATCTGCTGCTGGAGGAGGAGGTGGGACAATGGGGACAATGGGGACAATGGGGACAATGGGGACATGGGGACATTGGGGACAATGGGGACAATGAGGGGACAATGGGGACATGGGGACAATGGGGACATGGGGACACAACGAGGTCATGGCCACCTACCTGCTGCTGGAGGACGAGGTGGGACAGTGGGGACAATGGGGACATGGGGACAATGGGGACAATGAGGGGACAATGGGGACATGGGGGGGCATTGGGGACATTGGGGACATTGGGGACAATGAGGGGACAATGAGGGGACAATGGGGACATGGGGACACAACGAGGTGATGGCGACGTACCTGCTGCTGGAGGACGAGGTGGGGACAATGGGGACAATGGGGACATGGGGACAATGGGGACAATGAGGGGACAATGGGGACAATGGGGACAATGGGGACATGGGGACACAACGAGGTGATGGCGACCTACCTGCTGCTGGAGGAGCCGGGGGACGAGGGGGGACATTGGGGACAATGGGGACAATGGGGACATGGGGGGACACGGGGGACACAGGGGGACAGTGAGGGGACAATGGGGACATTGAGGGGACATTGGGGACACAGAGCGACACAGGGAGACAATGGGGACATGGGGGACACTGAGGGGACATCGAGGACATTGGGGACAATGGGGACACGGGGGGACATTGGGGACACTGGGGACATTGGGGGACATGGGGATAAGGAGGACATGGGGGGACACCGGGAATGAGGAGATGGAGGGACATGGGGACATTGGGGACACTTGGGGACATTGGGGACATGGGGGGACAAGGGGACATGGGGACAATGGTGACACCATGGGGACAGGGGGGTTGGGGACACAGGGACAGGGGGACATGGGGGGGTTGGGGACACCAGGGGACACGGGGACGCCATGGGGACAGGGGGACACGGTGACAGGGGGGATTGGGGACACAGGGGGACATTGGGGACATGGTGACACCGGGGGACATTGGGGACACGGGGGACATGGGGACAGGGGGACAGGGGGGTTGGGGACACGGTGACACCGGGGTTGGTGTCATGGGGGGGGTTGGTGACACTGGGGGACATTGGGGGACGTTGGGGACACCGGGGGACATTGGGGACATCATGGGGACACCGGGGGGGGTTGGGGACATGGGGGGCGTTGGGGACATTGGTGACACCGTGGGGGGACGTTGGTGACATTGGGGGACATTGGGGACACTGGGGACACTGGGGGGGACGTTGGGGACATTGGGGACATCAGGGGATGTTGGTGACACTGGAGGACATCGGTGACACTGGGGGACATTGGGGACACTGGGGGACACCAGGGGATGTTGGTGACATTGGGGACAATGGTGACACCATGGGGGGACATTGGAGACACCGGAGGACATTGGGGACACTGGGGGGGACATTGGGGACGTCGGTGCCGTCGGTGTCACCGGGGGACGTTGGTGACACTGGGGACACTGGGGGGGACATTGGGGACATTGGTGACGTCGGCGTCACCGTGGGGGGGACATTGGGGACATTGGGGACGTTGGTGACACCGGGGGATGTTGGTGACATTGGGGACAATGGTGACATTGGTGACACTGGTGACACCATGGGGGGACGTTGGTGACACCGGAGGACATTGGGGGCACTGGGGGTGACGTTGGGGACATCGGTGCCATCGGTGTCACCGGGGGACGTTGGTGACACTGGGGACACTGGGGGGACATTGGGGACATTGGGGACACTGGGGGTGACGTTGGGGACATCGGTGACGTTGGGGACGTCGATGACGTCACCGTCCCCCCCCAGGCCCCCCCCCGCTCCCGGGTTGTCCCCGACCCCCCCGGGGGGTCCCCGAGCGCCAGGAGCCCCCGAGAGCGTCGGAACGAGGAGGGTGAGAGACGGGAATGGTGGGAATGACGGGAATGACGGGAATAACGGGAATGACGGGAATGATGGGAATGGGAATGACGGGAATGGGATCGGGAATGACGGGAATGGGATCGGGAATGACGGGAATGGGAATGACGGGAATGGGAATGACGGGAATGGGATCGGGAATGACGGGAATGGGATCGGGAATGACGGGAATGGGAATGACGGGAATGGGAATGACGGGAATGGGATCGGGAATGACGGGAATGGGAATGACGGGAATGGGAATGACGGGAATGGGATCGGGAATGACGGGAATGACGGGAATGATGGGAATGACGGGAATGGGAATGATGGGAATGACGGGAATGGGATCGGGAATGACGGGAATGGGGATGGGAACGAGCAGGGTGAGAGACGGGAATGACAGGAATGACGGGAATGACGGGAATGATGGGAATAACGGGAATGACGGGAATGATGGGAATGACGGGAATGATGGGAATGGGGATGGGAACGAGCAGGGTGAGAGACGGGAATGACGGGAATAACGGGAATGACGGGAATGGGATCGGGAATGACGGGAATGATGGGAATGACGGGAATGACGGGAATGATGGGAATGGGATCGGGAATGATGGGAATGATGGGAATGACGGGAATGACGGGAATGGGATCGGGAATGATGGGAATGGGATCGGGAATGATGGGAATGGGATCGGGAATGACGGGAATGGGGATGGGAACGAGCAGGGTGAGAGACGGGAATGGGAATGGGATCGGGAATGATGGGAATGATGGGAATGGGGATGGGAACGAGCAGGGTGAGAGACGGGAATGACGGGAATGACGGGAATGATGGGAATGATGGGAATGACGGGAATGATGGGAATGGGAATGATGGGAATGACGGGAATGGGGATGGGAACGAGCAGGGTGAGGGATGGGAATGACGGGAATAACGGGAATGACGGGAATGATGGGAATGACGGGAATGGGATCGGGAATGACGGGAATGATGAGAATGATGGGAATGACGGGAATGGGATCGGGAATGACGGGAATGATGAGAATGATGGGAATGACGGGAATGGGATCGGGAATGACGGGAATAACGGGAATGGGATCAGGAATGATGGGAATGACGGGAACGGGGATGGGAACGAGCAGGGTGAGAGACGGGAATGACGGGAATGGGATCGGGAATGATGGGAATGGGGATGGGAACGATGGGAATGGGGATGGGAGCGACCAGGGTGAGTGACAATGGGAATGACGGGAATAACGGGAGCGGAATTGGGAATGATGGGAATGACCGGAATGATGGCAATGATGGGAATGATGGGAAGGGGAATGGTGTGAATGATGGGAATGGGGATGGGGATGGGAATGATGGGAATGGGAGCAGGAATGGGATTGGGAATGGGAGTGAAAATGAGGATGGGGATGGGAACGGGGATGGGAGCGAGCAGGGTGAGGAACGGGAATGGGATACGGGAATGGGAATAGGAACGGGGATGGTGATGGGAATGGGGATGAGGATGGGAATGAGAATGGGAGCGAGGAGGGTGAGGAACGGGGATGGGATCGGGAATGGGATCGGGATCGGGAATGGGAATGGGAACGAGGATCCGGGATCGGGATGGGATCGGGAATGGGAATGGGAATGGGAACGAGGATCCGGGATCGGGAATGGGAACGAGGATTCGGGATGGGATCGGGATCGGGAATGGGAACGAGGATCCGGGATCGGGATGGGATCGGGATCGGGAATGGGAACGAGGATCCGGGATCGGGAATGGGATCGGGATTGGGAATGGGAACGAGGATCCGGGATCGGGAATGGGATCGGGATCGGGAATGGGAACGAGGATCCGGGATCGGGATTGGGAATGGGAATGGGAACGGGGATGGGATCGGGAATGGGATCGGGATCGGGATCGGGAATGGGA
>NW_028289757.1:0-23965 GCF_059628265.1 Tinamus guttatus | reverse complement strand
CAGGTTCCTTGGTGTTTTCTGCGAAACGCTTTAGCAGCCGTTGGTGCTAGTATGGAGTTAGGGGATGGATGAAGCGGAGAGCCCCGTTTGGAGTGAGGCTGCAAAGGGCATGCCAAAGGAAGTGTTCTGCTGAGCCAAGACTCGTGCTGCGCACGCTTTGTGGTTGGAGTGAGAAACAGGTTCCTTGGTGTTTTCTGCGAAACGCTTTAGCAGCCCGTTGGTGCTAGTATGGAGTCAGGGGATGGATGAAGCGGAGAGCCCCGTTTGGAGTGAGGCTGCAAAGGGCATGCCAAAGGAAGTGTTCTGCTGTGCCAAGACTCGTGCTGCGCACGCTTTGTGGTTGGAGTGAGAAACAGGTTTGTTGGTGTTTTCTGCGAAACGCTTTAGCAGCCCGTTGGTGCTAGTATGGAGTCAGGGGATGGATGAAGCGGAGAGCCCCGTTTGGAGTGAGGCTGCAAAGGGCATGCCAAGGGAAGTGTTCTGCTGTGCCAAGACTCGTGCTACGCACGCTTTGTGGTTGGAGTGAGAAACAGGTTCCTTGGTGTGTTCTGCAAAACGCTTGAGCAGGCCGTTGGTGCTAGTATGGAGTCAGGGGATGGATGAAGCGGAGAGCCCCGTTTGGAGTGAGGCTGCAAAGGGCATGCCAAGGGAAGTGTTCTGCTGTGCCAAGACTCGTGCTACGCACGCTTTGTGGTTGGAGTGAGAAACAGGTTTGTTGGTGTTTTCTGCGAAACGCTTGAGCAGGCCGTTGGTGCTAGTATGGAGTTAGGGGATGGATGAAGCGGAGAGCCCCGTTTGGAGTGAGGCTGCAAAGGGCATGCCAAGGGAAGTGTTCTGCTGTGCCAAGACTCGTGCTGCACACGCTTTGTGGTTGGAGTGAGAAACAGGTTCCTTGGTGTTTTCTGCGAAACGCTTGAGCAGGCCGTTGGTGCTAGTATGGAGTCAGGGGATGGATGAAGCGGAGAGCCCCGTTTGGAGTGAGGCTGCAAAGGGCATGCCAAAGGAAGTGTTCTGCTGTGCCAAGACTCGTGCTGCGCACGCTTTGTGGTTGGAGTGAGAAACAGGTTCCTTGGTGTTTTCTGCGAAACGCTTTAGCAGCCCGTTGGTGCTAGCATGGAGTCAGGGGATGGATGAAGCGGAGAGCCCCGTTTGGAGTGAGGCTGCAAAGGGCATGCCAAAGGAAGTGTTCTGCTGTGCCAAGACTCGTGCTGCGCACGCTTTGTGCTTGGAGTGAGAAACAGGTTTGTTGGTGTTTTCTGCGAAACGCTTTAGCAGCCCGTTGGTGCTAGTATGGAGTCAGGGGATGGATGAAGCGGAGAGCCCCGTTTGGAGTGAGGCTGCAAAGGGCATGCCAAGGGAAGTGTTCTGCTGTGCCAAGACTCGTGCTACGCACGCTTTGTGGTTGGAGTGAGAAACAGGTTCCTTGGTGTTTTCTGCGAAACGCTTTAGCAGCCCGTTGGTGCTAGTATGGAGTTAGGGGATGGATGAAGCGGAGAGCCCCGTTTGGAGTGAGGCTGCAAAGGGCATGCCAAGGGAAGTGTTCTGCTGTGCCAAGACTCGTGCTGCGCACACTTTGTGGTTGGAGTGAGAAACAGGTTCCTTGGTGTTTTCTGCGAAACGCTTTAGCAGGCCGTTGGTGCTAGTATGGAGTTAGGGGATGGATGAAGCGGAGAGCCCCGTTTGGAGTGAGGCTGCAAAGAGCAAGCCAAAGGAAGTGTTCTGCTGTGCCAAGACTCGTGCTGCGCACGCTTTGTGGTTGGAGTGAGAAACAGGTTCCTTGGTGTTTTCTGCGAAACGCTTTAGCAGCCCGTTGGTGCTAGTATGGAGTCAGGGGATGGATGAAGCGGAGAGCCCCGTTTGGAGTGAGGCTGCAAAGGGCATGCCAAGGGAAGTGTTCTGCTGTGCCAAGTCTCGTGCTGCGCACGCTTTGTGGTTGGAGTGAGATAAAGGTTCCTTGGTGTTTTCTGCGAAACTCTTTAGCAGCCCGTTGGTGCTAGTATGGAGTCAGGGGATGGATGAAGCGGAGAGCCCCGTTTGGAGTGAGGCTGCAAAGGGCATGCCAAAGGAAGTGTTTTGCTGTGCCAAGACTCGTGCTGCGCACGCTTTGTGCTTGGAGTGAGAAACAGGTTCCTTGGTGTTTTCTGCGAAACGCTTTAGCAGCCCGTTGGTGCTAGTATGGAGTCAGGGGATGGATGAAGCGGAGAGCCCCGTTTGGAGTGAGGCTGCAAAGGGCATGCCAAAGGAAGTGTTTTGCTGTGCCAAGACTCGTGCTGCGCACGCTTTGTGCTTGGAGTGAGAAACAGGTTCCTTGGTGTTTTCTGCGAAACGCTTTAGCAGCCCGTTGGTGCTAGTATGGAGTCAGGGGATGGATGAAGCGGAGAGCCCCGTTTGGAGTGAGGCTGCAAAGGGCATGCCAAAGGAAGTGTTTTGCTGTGCCAAGACTCGTGCTGCGCACGCTTTGTGCTTGGAGTGAGAAACAGGTTCCTTGGTGTTTTCTGCGAAACGCTTTAGCAGCCCGTTGGTGCTAGTATGGAGTCAGGGGATGGATGAAGCGGAGAGCCCCGTTTGGAGTGAGGCTGCAAAGGGCATGCCAAAGGAAGTGTTTTGCTGTGCCAAGACTCGTGCTGCGCACGCTTTGTGCTTGGAGTGAGAAACAGGTTCCTTGGTGTTTTCTGCGAAACGCTTTAGCAGCCCGTTGGTGCTAGTATGGAGTCAGGGGATGGATGAAGCGGAGAGCCCCGTTTGGAGTGAGGCTGCAAAGGGCATGCCAAAGGAAGTGTTTTGCTGTGCCAAGACTCGTGCTGCGCACGCTTTGTGCTTGGAGTGAGAAACAGGTTCCTTGGTGTTTTCTGCGAAACGCTTTAGCAGCCCGTTGGTGCTAGTATGGAGTCAGGGGATGGATGAAGCGGAGAGCCCCGTCTGGAGTGAGGCTGTAAAGGGCATGCCAAAGGAAGTGTTTTGCTGTGCCAAGACTCGTGCTGCGCACGCTTTGTGGTTGGAGTGAGAAACAGGTTCCTTGGTGTTTTCTGCGAAACGCTTTAGCAGCCCGTTGGTGCTAGTATGGAGTCAGGGGATGGATGAAGCGGAGAGCCCCGTTTGGAGTGAGGCTGCAAAGGGCATGCCAAAGGAAGTGTTTTGCTGTGCCAAGACTCGTGCTGCGCACGCTTTGTGCTTGGAGTGAGAAACAGGTTCCTTGGTGTTTTCTGCGAAACGCTTTAGCAGCCCGTTGGTGCTAGTATGGAGTCAGGGGATGGATGAAGCGGAGAGCCCCGTTTGGAGTGAGGCTGCAAAGGGCATGCCAAAGGAAGTGTTTTGCTGTGCCAAGACTCGTGCTGCGCACGCTTTGTGCTTGGAGTGAGAAACAGGTTCCTTGGTGTTTTCTGCGAAACGCTTTAGCAGCCCGTTGGTGCTAGTATGGAGTCAGGGGATGGATGAAGCGGAGAGCCCCGTTTGGAGTGAGGCTGCAAAGGGCATGCCAAAGGAAGTGTTTTGCTGTGCCAAGACTCGTGCTGCGCACGCTTTGTGCTTGGAGTGAGAAACAGGTTCCTTGGTGTTTTCTGCGAAACGCTTTAGCAGCCCGTTGGTGCTAGTATGGAGTCAGGGGATGGATGAAGCGGAGAGCCCCGTTTGGAGTGAGGCTGCAAAGGGCATGCCAAAGGAAGTGTTCTGCTGTGCCAAGACTCGTGCTGCGCACGCTTTGTGCTTGGAGTGAGAAACAGGTTCCTTGGTGTTTTCTGCGAAACGCTTTAGCAGCCCGTTGGTGCTAGTATGGAGTCAGGGGATGGATGAAGCGGAGAGCCCCGTTTGGAGTGAGGCTGCAAAGGGCATGCCAAAGGAAGTGTTCTGCTGTGCCAAGACTCGTGCTGCGCACGCTTTGTGCTTGGAGTGAGAAACAGGTTCCTTGGTGTTTTCTGCGAAACGCTTTAGCAGCCCGTTGGTGCTAGTATGGAGTCAGGGGATGGATGAAGCGGAGAGCCCCGTTTGGAGTGAGGCTGCAAAGGGCATGCCAAAGGAAGTGTTTTGCTGTGCCAAGACTCGTGCTGCGCACGCTTTGTGCTTGGAGTGAGAAACAGGTTCCTTGGTGTTTTCTGCGAAACGCTTTAGCAGGCCGTTGCTGCTAGTATGGAGTCAGGGGATGGATGAAGCGGAGAGCCCCGTTTGGAGTGAGGCTGCAAAGGGCATGCCAAAGGAAGTGTTTTGCTGTGCCAAGACTCGTGCTGCGCACGCTTTGTGCTTGGAGTGAGAAACAGGTTCCTTGGTGTTTTCTGCGAAACGCTTTAGCAGGCCGTTGGTGCTAGTATGGAGTCAGGGGATGGATGAAGCGGAGAGCCCCGTTTGGAGTGAGGCTGCAAAGGGCATGCCAAAGGAAGTGTTTTGCTGTGCCAAGACTCGTGCTGCGCACGCTTTGTGCTTGGAGTGAGAAACAGGTTCCTTGGTGTTTTCTGCGAAACGCTTTAGCAGCCCGTTGGTGCTAGTATGGAGTCAGGGGATGGATGAAGCGGAGAGCCCCGTTTGGAGTGAGGCTGCAAAGGGCATGCCAAAGGAAGTGTTTTGCTGTGCCAAGACTCGTGCTGCGCACGCTTTGTGCTTGGAGTGAGAAACAGGTTCCTTGGTGTTTTCTGCGAAACGCTTTAGCAGGCCGTTGGTGCTAGTATGGAGTCAGGGGATGGATGAAGCGGAGAGCCCCGTTTGGAGTGAGGCTGCAAAGGGCATGCCAAGAGAAGTGTTTTGCTGTGCCAAGACTCGTGCTGCGCACGCTTTGTGCTTGGAGTGAGAAACAGGTTCCTTGGTGTTTTCTGCGAAACGCTTTAGCAACCCGTTGGTGCTAGTATGGAGTCAGGGGATGGATGAAGCGGAGAGCCCCGTTTGGAGTGAGGCTGCAAAGGGCATGCCAAAGGAAGTGTTTTGCTGTGCCAAGACTCGTGCTGCGCACGCTTTGTGCTTGGAGTGAGAAACAGGTTCCTTGGTGTTTTCTGCGAAACGCTTTAGCAGCCCGTTGGTGCTAGTATGGAGTCAGGGGATGGATGAAGAGGAGAGCCCCGTTTGGAGTGAGGCTGCAAAGGGCATGCCAAAGGAAGTGTTCTGCTGTGCCAAGACTCGTGCTGCGCACGCTTTGTGCTTGGAGTGAGAAACAGGTTCCTTGGTGTTTTCTGCGAAACGCTTTAGCAGCCCGTTGGTGCTAGTATGGAGTCAGGGGATGGATGAAGCGGAGAGCCCCGTTTGGAGTGAGGCTGCAAAGGGCATGCCAAAGGAAGTGTTTTGCTGTGCCAAGACTCGTGCTGCGCACGCTTTGTGCTTGGAGTGAGAAACAGGTTCCTTGGTGTTTTCTGCGAAACGCTTTAGCAGCCCGTTGGTGCTAGTATGGAGTCAGGGGATGGATGAAGCGGAGAGCCCCGTTTGGAGTGAGGCTGCAAAGGGCATGCCAAAGGAAGTGTTTTGCTGTGCCAAGACTCGTGCTGCGCACGCTTTGTGCTTGGAGTGAGAAACAGGTTCCTTGGTGTTTTCTGCGAAACGCTTTAGCAGCCCGTTGGTGCTAGTATGGAGTCAGGGGATGGATGAAGCGGAGAGCCCCGTTTGGAGTGAGGCTGCAAAGGGCATGCCAAAGGAAGTGTTTTGCTGTGCCAAGACTCGTGCTGCGCACGCTTTGTGCTTGGAGTGAGAAACAGGTTCCTTGGTGTTTTCTGCGAAACGCTTTAGCAGCCCGTTGGTGCTAGTATGGAGTCAGGGGATGGATGAAGCGGAGAGCCCCGTTTGGAGTGAGGCTGCAAAGGGCATGCCAAAGGAAGTGTTTTGCTGTGCCAAGACTCGTGCTGCGCACGCTTTGTGCTTGGAGTGAGAAACAGGTTCCTTGGTGTTTTCTGCGAAACGCTTTAGCAGCCCGTTGGTGCTAGTATGGAGTCAGGGGATGGATGAAGCGGAGAGCCCCGTTTGGAGTGAGGCTGCAAAGGGCATGCCAAAGGAAGTGTTTTGCTGTGCCAAGACTCGTGCTGCGCACGCTTTGTGCTTGGAGTGAGAAACAGGTTCCTTGGTGTTTTCTGCGAAACGCTTTAGCAGCCCGTTGGTGCTAGTATGGAGTCAGGGGATGGATGAAGCGGAGAGCCCCGTTTGGAGTGAGGCTGCAAAGGGCATGCCAAAGGAAGTGTTTTGCTGTGCCAAGACTCGTGCTGCGCACGCTTTGTGCTTGGAGTGAGAAACAGGTTCCTTGGTGTTTTCTGCGAAACGCTTTAGCAGCCCGTTGGTGCTAGTATGGAGTCAGGGGATGGATGAAGCGGAGAGCCCCGTTTGGAGTGAGGCTGCAAAGGGCATGCCAAAGGAAGTGTTTTGCTGTGCCAAGACTCGTGCTGCGCACGCTTTGTGCTTGGAGTGAGAAACAGGTTCCTTGGTGTTTTCTGCGAAACGCTTGAGCAGGCCGTTGGTGCTAGTATGGAGTCAGGGGATGGATGAAGCGGAGAGCCCCGTTTGGAGTGAGGCTGCAAAGGGCATGCCAAAGGAAGTGTTTTGCTGTGCCAAGACTCGTGCTGCGCACGCTTTGTGCTTGGAGTGAGAAACAGGTTCCTTGGTGTTTTCTGCGAAACGCTTTAGCAGCCCGTTGGTGCTAGTATGGAGTCAGGGGATGGATGAAGCGGAGAGCCCCGTTTGGAGTGAGGCTGTAAAGGGCATGCCAAAGGAAGTGTTTTGCTGTGCCAAGACTCGTGCTGCGCACGCTTTGTGGTTGGAGTGAGAAACAGGTTCCTTGGTGTTTTCTGCGAAACGCTTTAGCAGGCCGTTGGTGCTAGTATGGAGTCAGGGGATGGATGAAGCGGAGAGCCCCGTTTGGAGTGAGGCTGCAAAGGGCATGCCAAGAGAAGTGTTTTGCTGTGCCAAGACTCGTGCTGCGCACGCTTTGTGCTTGGAGTGAGAAACAGGTTCCTTGGTGTTTTCTGCGAAACGCTTTAGCAGCCCGTTGGTGCTAGTATGGAGTCAGGGGATGGATGAAGCGGAGAGCCCCGTTTGGAGTGAGGCTGCAAAGGGCATGCCAAAGGAAGTGTTTTGCTGTGCCAAGACTCGTGCTGCGCACGCTTTGTGCTTGGAGTGAGAAACAGGTTCCTTGGTGTTTTCTGCGAAACGCTTTAGCAGCCCGTTGGTGCTAGTATGGAGTCAGGGGATGGATGAAGCGGAGAGCCCCGTTTGGAGTGAGGCTGCAAAGGGCATGCCAAAGGAAGTGTTTTGCTGTGCCAAGACTCGTGCTGCGCACGCTTTGTGCTTGGAGTGAGAAACAGGTTCCTTGGTGTTTTCTGCGAAACGCTTTAGCAGGCCGTTGGTGCTAGTATGGAGTCAGGGGATGGATGAAGCGGAGTGTGGAGGCTTGTTCAAAGACAATAGTACCTTGTTAGCAGATAGTTAACCACAAGGGTGTCAGTCTTTGCAGCAGATGGGGGACAGAGCCGAGAAAGACGAGGACTGAGGAACACCTCCCCCTGCCTCGTGTGCGACGTGTCTTGCCAGAAGAAAAGAAACAAAGCCAGACAACCGCGCAGGTGGCCAGATGCTGATTGGTTGTGCGCTTTGCAACACTTGTGTTAAGAAAGTATAAAAAGAAGTCGGTTTGGAAATAAAGTTGTCTCACTCTGCACCCCAGACTGAGTCCGTTTCTTCACAAGGTGCAACAAATGGCGCCCAACGTGGGGCTCGAAGACTAGCTGTCTCTCCGGTTGCACCGCCCAGCTGAACTCCCGGGAATCACGCTGAAAGGAAGCGTAAGGATCAAGCTGAAAGGAAGCTTACTTTGTGTGCACACTAAAAGCCTCTTGAAAGGAAAGAGGTAAGCGGCTGGGAACTATGGGTTCATACCTAATGAAGGAACACAAGGACGATTTAGAAGCTTCTCCTAAAAACTTGAAACCGCAAAGAAAAAAATTAGGTGAAGAAGAGCTGCAAAAGGTTCTTGCATGGGCTTCTAAAGACGATCCTTCGGTGAATAGTAAGAATGTTTTTAATCTGGAAAGATGGGACCAAATTGGGGTCCGACTGTGGGATAGTGCCACGCGCGGTGATAAGGCTGCTGCTAACCTGTTGCCACAATGGCGAGTTGTACTCGAAATATTGAAATCTCATAGTGGGTTGCAGTCGAACATAAATGACGGGATCGGGGCCCCTGCCATCCCCTCCGCGCCTCCTTTACCTCAATCGTGTCCTGATGAGAATCAGAAAAGAAAACGTGCTGCAAAAGCCTTTGCGGTACTGCCACCTGATGAACAGGACGATGATCCTTTTGGTCCGGGTCCTATTGACCCTGGAAAGGAGCCAGACCTATACCCCCCGGATCCTCACGATAAATGGGCCTCAGTAAAACGAGGAGCAAAACAGGCGGGGGATGTGGGCATGCTGAAAGCCTTTCCCGTTATCTGTGCACCAGACCAGAATCCGCGTTGGGAAGGTTTGTCGTATAATCTTATTAAGGACGTGCGACGTACGGTGACAGATCATGGCCTTGGCGCACCATATACCACCCACCTTATACAATCTCTTTGTGATTCTTCGGTTTTTACTCCCCATGATTTTAAAACCTTGTTTCGCCTCATTATGACTGATATGCAATACACGATGTGGGAATCGAAAATGAGAGAGCTTGCTCGAGCTCAGGGGGAGGAAAACCAGCGGCTGTCGAAAAAAGGTCCTTTACGGGCTGTTACTGTGGACGTGCTAATGGGGGAGGGCGATCACAGTGCTACAACAGCACAAGCAGAAATCCCCCCTGAGGGCTTGCAACAAGTTAAGGCACTTGCTCTCCGCGCCCTTAAGGCCGTTCCGGAGAGTGGTAAACAAAGACAACCTTTTGTTAGCATAAGACAAGATGCGAATGAGCCATATATGAAGTTTTTGGATCGGCTTAATGAGGCTCTGGAGAAACAAACTGATAATGAACAAGCACGAAGCTACATATTTAAGCAACTAGCAGTTGAGAATGCTAACCCCGATTGCCAGAGAGTTTTGCAGCCACTAAAGGATCCTACTATTGATGACATGCTAAAAGCATGTATTAATGTCGGTACCAAACAGTATGAATATTCACTGATGGCCGAAACATTTGCAACAATGTCTATGAAAAAGCCATGTTTTGCTTGTGGCCAATTTGGGCATATTCGTAAATACTGTCCGAAAACACAAGCAAACAAAGGAGCGCCTGGACTATGTCCGCGCTGCCACAAAGGACAACACTATGCTAATCAGTGTCGATCAAAATTTGATAAGGAAGGTCGACCGCTAGCCCCTTCGGGAAACTTCAAGCGGAGCGCGGCGAGGGGTCGCGCCATGACGGCAAATCACCCCTCGGAGTGGCTCCCACCGGGAAGCAGCCGCCGCCTGTGCGCCCGCACAGGGGGCGGCGCCGGGGTGGACCTGGCCACCACAATAGAAGTGCTAATTACTGATACATCAGTTGTGCTAATTCCAACTGGTGTCCACAGCCCCCTGGGGCGAGGAATGGCAGCACTGTTAATTGGGCGATCTTCAACCACGAGACAAGGGCTGTTTGTGTGTTACCTGGAGTTGTCAATGCAGATTTCAAAGGAGAAATTAAGATAATGGTATGGACTCCGATACCACCCTGTACTGTGCCGATGGGAAGATATGGACGATATATTGATTGCTGCAGAGCAAAAGGAAACAGCAGAAGAGGCTCTGCATCAGATTACGCGAGCAGCATCAGCTGCAGGATTAAGAATTGCGGAAGATAAAGTACAGGAAAGTCCGCCTTGGCGATATTTAGGATGGAGAATTTCTGATCATCAAATTCGACCACAATCATTGACCTTAAAGACAGACATAAGGACTTTGAATGATCTTCAAAAACTTTTGGGAACTATTAATTGGATCCGTCCCTCCTTAGGAATTTCCACAGAAGAATTACATCCTCTATTTAAGCTCTTAGAAGGAGACACGAGTTTGACATCCTCAAGAAAGCTCACTCCTCCCGCGCGAGCTGCGCTTGGTAAAGTTGTGGACAAATTAACCACTCAGACTGTTCACAGACGAAAGCAGAATTATCCTGTCAGTCTTTTTGTTTTTTATTCTAGCTTCCAACCTTATGGCTTATTAGCACAATGGATACCACAGGACGCATGTCCATTAATAATCTTAGAGTGGGTGTTTCTGCCTCATAATTTTGGCAAAACTGTCACCACCGCTATTGATATGATTGCAATGGTTATTCAAAAAAGGAAGAGAGCGTTTGATGTTTCTAGATGGCACAGAGCCTAATATTATTTATTTACCACTTGATACAAAACAATTAACCTTTTTGACTCACCAGTCTTTTGTTTTTCAGTGTGCCTTGGCAGATTATCCAGGACAGATAAGTATTCACTTTCCAGGACATAAAATCATACAGTCTTTCAACTCTCTTTCTCTATTACCTCTTTGCCATTTGAGCCTTACGCCAATACCTGATGCTCTTACAGTATTTACTGACGGCTCGGGTAGGACAGGTCGTGCAGTTGTAGTCTGGAGAAATGATGAAGGGCATTGGGAGAGCGACATACATGTTGTCACAGGTTCACCGCAAATAGTGGAATTATCTGCAGTCGTCCGCGTCTTTACGCGATGGCCCTCTGCAGTTAACATTATAACAGACTCTGCCTATGTTGCAGGATTAGTCTCTAGGTTAGAACATTCGTTTTTAAAAGAGGTTTCAAACGAGACCCTCTTTGCGCTTCTTTGGAAGCTTAGATGGCTATTAAACAGAAGGATTTATCCGTACTTTATCCAACATGTACGCTCGCACACCTCACTGCCTGGACCTATTAGCGAAGGTAATGCTCAAGCAGACAGCCTTGCAGGAGCTGTAGTTCTGCCAGATCGCTTTGCACAAGCACGTTTGTCGCATGACTTTTATCACCAAAATGCAAAAGCGTTACGGAGGTCGTTCCAGTTGACTCAGGAACAAGCTAGACAAATCATACAGTCATGCCCAGACTGCCAGCGCATTTTACCAGTACCATCCATCGGTGTAAACCCTCGCGGTCTTTCTGTGCTTGAAATTTGGCAATCAGATGTAACGCATATCCCTGAATTTGGCAGATTTAAATATGTACATGTTTCTGTTGATACCTTCTCATCCTGTATCTATGCTTCTGTACATACAGGTGAGAAGGCCAAGGACGTATGTCGACACTTTATTATGGCCTTTGCAATATTGGGAGTGCCAAAAACTATAAAAACTGACAATGGTCCAGCCTATATAGCGCAAAAAACACAAATATTCTTTCAACAATGGGGAATCCAACATATCACAGGTATCCCCCATTCACCCACAGGCCAAGCTATTATCGAGCGCACACATGGCACCCTTAAAAATATGTTACAAAAACAAAAAAGGGGGAGTGTAGGCTTATCCCCACAGGAACGCATAGCGAAAGCTTGCTATGTGTTGAATTTTTTAAATCGCTGGACAGAAGAGGGCCCCCCTATATACCAACATTTTGATTCACAGAGACAACACAAAGTTCAGGATAAAGCCCAGGTTATCATCAAAAACCCACAGACAAATCAGTGGGAAGGGCCTTTTTCTTTAATAACCTGGGGTAGAGGATATGCTTGTGTTTCTACAGGCTCAGGGCCAAGATGGGTACCTGCTCGATGGATTAAGCCTTTTTTAACACAGTCATCACCATCATCCACACCACCGTGACATCATCCACACAGCAGTGGATGCTGTCCCAAGCTAAAACCTACATATGGGTAATTCTGGCCAATCAAATTTGACAGGACATGTTCTGTCTAGTAGGACAGCCTGTTGATGTTTGGCATATTTCGTTTATTGTTAGTGTGCCTGCTTTGTTTCTTGTTATGTGTTTAAGGATAGATCATTTAATTAAGTCATGGCTGTTCAAACAAAAACAAATAAAGAAGGGTGAGATGTGGAGGCTTGTTCAAAGACAATAGTACCTTGTTAGCAGATAGTTAACCACAAGGGTGTCAGTCTTTGCAGCAGATGGGGGACAGAGCCGAGAAAGACGAGGACTGAGGAACACCTCCCCCTGCCTCGTGTGCGACGTGTCTTGCCAGAAGAAAAGAAACAAAGCCAGACAACCGCGCAGGTGGCCAGATGCTGATTGGTTGTGCGCTTTGCAACACTTGTGTTAAGAAAGTATAAAAAGAAGTCGGTTTGGAAATAAAGTTGTCTCACTCTGCACCCCAGACTGAGTCCGTTTCTTCACAAGGTGCAACAGCGGAGAGCCCCGTTTGGAGTGAGGCTGCAAAGGGCATGCCAAAGGAAGTGTTTTGCTGTGCCAAGACTCGTGCTGCGCACGCTTTGTGCTTGGAGTGAGAAACAGGTTCCTTGGTGTTTTCTGCGAAACGCTTTAGCAGCCCGTTGGTGCTAGTATGGAGTCAGGGGATGGATGAAGCGGAGAGCCCCGTTTGGAGTGAGGCTGCAAAGGGCATGCCAAAGGAAGTGTTTTGCTGTGCCAAGACTCGTGCTGCGCACGCTTTGTGCTTGGAGTGAGAAACAGGTTCCTTGGTGTTTTCTGCGAAACGCTTTAGCAGCCCGTTGGTGCTAGTATGGAGTCAGGGGATGGATGAAGCGGAGAGCCCCGTTTGGAGTGAGGCTGCAAAGGGCATGCCAAAGGAAGTGTTTTGCTGTGCCAAGACTCGTGCTGCGCACGCTTTGTGCTTGGAGTGAGAAACAGGTTCCTTGGTGTTTTCTGCGAAACGCTTTAGCAGCCCGTTGGTGCTAGTATGGAGTCAGGGGATGGATGAAGCGGAGAGCCCCGTTTGGAGTGAGGCTGCAAAGGGCATGCCAAAGGAAGTGTTTTGCTGTGCCAAGACTCGTGCTGCGCACGCTTTGTGCTTGGAGTGAGAAACAGGTTCCTTGGTGTTTTCTGCGAAACGCTTTAGCAGGCCGTTGGTGCTAGTATGGAGTCAGGGGATGGATGAAGCGGAGAGCCCCGTTTGGAGTGAGGCTGCAAAGGGCATGCCAAAGGAAGTGTTTTGCTGTGCCAAGACTCGTGCTGCGCACGCTTTGTGCTTGGAGTGAGAAACAGGTTCCTTGGTGTTTTCTGCGAAACGCTTTAGCAGGCCGTTGGTGCTAGTATGGAGTCAGGGGATGGATGAAGCGGAGAGCCCCGTTTGGAGTGAGGCTGCAAAGGGCATGCCAAGAGAAGTGTTTTGCTGTGCCAAGACTCGTGCTGCGCACGCTTTGTGCTTGGAGTGAGAAACAGGTTCCTTGGTGTTTTCTGCGAAACGCTTTAGCAACCGTTGGTGCTAGTATGGAGTCAGGGGATGGATGAAGCGGAGAGCCCCGTTTGGAGTGAGGCTGCAAAGGGCATGCCAAAGGAAGTGTTTTGCTGTGCCAAGACTCGTGCTGCGCATGCTTTGTGCTTGGAGTGAGAAACAGGTTCCTTGGTGTTTTCTGCGAAACGCTTTAGCAGCCCGTTGGTGCTAGTATGGAGTCAGGGGATGGATGAAGCGGAGAGCCCCGTTTGGAGTGAGGCTGCAAAGGGCATGCCAAAGGAAGTGTTTTGCTGTGCCAAGACTCGTGCTGCGCACGCTTTGTGCTTGGAGTGAGAAACAGGTTCCTTGGTGTTTTCTGCGAAACGCTTTAGCAGCCCGTTGGTGCTAGTATGGAGTCAGGGGATGGATGAAGCGGAGAGCCCCGTTTGGAGTGAGGCTGCAAAGGGCATGCCAAAGGAAGTGTTTTGCTGTGCCAAGACTCGTGCTGCGCACGCTTTGTGCTTGGAGTGAGAAACAGGTTCCTTGGTGTTTTCTGCGAAACGCTTTAGCAGCCCGTTGGTGCTAGTATGGAGTCAGGGGATGGATGAAGCGGAGAGCCCCGTTTGGAGTGAGGCTGCAAAGGGCATGCCAAAGGAAGTGTTTTGCTGTGCCAAGACTCGTGCTGCGCACGCTTTGTGCTTGGAGTGAGAAACAGGTTCCTTGGTGTTTTCTGCGAAACGCTTTAGCAGCCCGTTGGTGCTAGTATGGAGTCAGGGGATGGATGAAGCGGAGAGCCCCGTTTGGAGTGAGGCTGCAAAGGGCATGCCAAAGGAAGTGTTTTGCTGTGCCAAGACTCGTGCTGCGCACGCTTTGTGCTTGGAGTGAGAAACAGGTTCCTTGGTGTTTTCTGCGAAACGCTTTAGCAGGCCATTGGTGCTAGTATGGAGTCAGGGGATGGATGAAGCGGAGAGCCCCGTTTGGAGTGAGGCTGCAAAGGGCATGCCAAAGGAAGTGTTTTGCTGTGCCAAGACTCGTGCTGCGCACGCTTTGTGCTTGGAGTGAGAAACAGGTTCCTTGGTGTTTTCTGCGAAACGCTTTAGCAGCCCGTTGGTGCTAGTATGGAGTCAGGGGATGGATGAAGCGGAGAGCCCCGTTTGGAGTGAGGCTGTAAAGGGCATGCCAAAGGAAGTGTTTTGCTGTGCCAAGACTCGTGCTGCGCACGCTTTGTGGTTGGAGTGAGAAACAGGTTCCTTGGTGTTTTCTGCGAAACGCTTTAGCAGGCCGTTGGTGCTAGTATGGAGTCAGGGGATGGATGAAGCGGAGAGCCCCGTTTGGAGTGAGGCTGCAAAGGGCATGCCAAGAGAAGTGTTTTGCTGTGCCAAGACTCGTGCTGCGCACGCTTTGTGCTTGGAGTGAGAAACAGGTTCCTTGGTGTTTTCTGCGAAACGCTTTAGCAGCCCGTTGGTGCTAGTATGGAGTCAGGGGATGGATGAAGCGGAGAGCCCCGTTTGGAGTGAGGCTGCAAAGGGCATGCCAAAGGAAGTGTTTTGCTGTGCCAAGACTCGTGCTGCGCACGCTTTGTGCTTGGAGTGAGAAACAGGTTCCTTGGTGTTTTCTGCGAAACGCTTTAGCAGCCCGTTGGTGCTAGTATGGAGTCAGGGGATGGATGAAGCGGAGAGCCCCGTTTGGAGTGAGGCTGCAAAGGGCATGCCAAAGGAAGTGTTTTGCTGTGCCAAGACTCGTGCTGCGCACGCTTTGTGCTTGGAGTGAGAAACAGGTTCCTTGGTGTTTTCTGCGAAACGCTTTAGCAGCCCGTTGGTGCTAGTATGGAGTCAGGGGATGGATGAAGCGGAGAGCCCCGTTTGGAGTGAGGCTGCAAAGGGCATGCCAAAGGAAGTGTTTTGCTGTGCCAAGACTCGTGCTGCGCACGCTTTGTGCTTGGAGTGAGAAACAGGTTCCTTGGTGTTTTCTGCGAAACGCTTTAGCAGCCCGTTGGTGCTAGTATGGAGTCAGGGGATGGATGAAGCGGAGAGCCCCGTTTGGAGTGAGGCTGCAAAGGGCATGCCAAAGGAAGTGCTTTGCTGTGCCAAGACTCGTGCTGCGCACGCTTTGTGCTTGGAGTGAGAAACAGGTTCCTTGGTGTTTTCTGCGAAACGCTTTAGCAGCCCGTTGGTGCTAGTATGGAGTCAGGGGATGGATGAAGCGGAGAGCCCCGTTTGGAGTGAGGCTGCAAAGGGCATGCCAAAGGAAGTGTTTTGCTGTGCCAAGACTCGTGCTGCGCACGCTTTGTGCTTGGAGTGAGAAACAGGTTCCTTGGTGTTTTCTGCGAAACGCTTTAGCAGCCCGTTGGTGCTAGTATGGAGTCAGGGGATGGATGAAGCGGAGAGCCCCGTTTGGAGTGAGGCTGCAAAGGGCATGCCAAAGGAAGTGTTTTGCTGTGCCAAGACTCGTGCTGCGCACGCTTTGTGCTTGGAGTGAGAAACAGGTTCCTTGGTGTTTTCTGCGAAACGCTTTAGCAGCCCGTTGGTGCTAGTATGGAGTCAGGGGATGGATGAAGCGGAGAGCCCCGTTTGGAGTGAGGCTGCAAAGGGCATGCCAAAGGAAGTGTTTTGCTGTGCCAAGACTCGTGCTGCGCACGCTTTGTGCTTGGAGTGAGAAACAGGTTCTTGGTGTTTTCTGCGAAACGCTTTAGCAGCCCGTTGGTGCTAGTATGGAGTCAGGGGATGGATGAAGCGGAGAGCCCCGTTTGGAGTGAGGCTGCAAAGGGCATGCCAAAGGAAGTGTTTTGCTGTGCCAAGACTCGTGCTGCGCACGCTTTGTGCTTGGAGTGAGAAACAGGTTTCTTGGTGTTTTCTGCGAAACGCTTTAGCAGCCCGTTGGTGCTAGTATGGAGTCAGGGGATGGATGAAGCGGAGAGCCCCGTTTGGAGTGAGGCTGCAAAGGGCATGCCAAAGGAAGTGTTTTGCTGTGCCAAGACTCGTGCTGCGCACGCTTTGTGCTTGGAGTGAGAAACAGGTTCCTTGGTGTTTTCTGCGAAACGCTTTAGCAGCCCGTTGGTGCTAGTATGGAGTCAGGGGATGGATGAAGCGGAGAGCCCCGTTTGGAGTGAGGCTGCAAAGGGCATGCCAAAGGAAGTGTTTTGCTGTGCCAAGACTCGTGCTGCGCACGCTTTGTGCTTGGAGTGAGAAACAGGTTCCTTGGTGTTTTCTGCGAAACGCTTTAGCAGGCCGTTGGTGCTAGTATGGAGTCAGGGGATGGATGAAGCGGAGAGCCCCGTTTGGAGTGAGGCTGCAAAGGGCATGCCAAAGGAAGTGTTTTGCTGTGCCAAGACTCGTGCTGCGCACGCTTTGTGCTTGGAGTGAGAAACAGGTTCCTTGGTGTTTTCTGCGAAACGCTTTAGCAGCCCGTTGGTGCTAGTATGGAGTCAGGGGATGGATGAAGCGGAGAGCCCCGTTTGGAGTGAGGCTGCAAAGGGCATGCCAAAGGAAGTGTTTTGCTGTGCCAAGACTCGTGCTGCGCACGCTTTGTGCTTGGAGTGAGAAACAGGTTCCTTGGTGTTTTCTGCGAAACGCTTTAGCAGCCCGTTGGTGCTAGTATGGAGTCAGGGGATGGATGAAGCGGAGAGCCCCGTTTGGAGTGAGGCTGCAAAGGGCATGCCAAAGGAAGTGTTTTGCTGTGCCAAGACTCGTGCTGCGCACGCTTTGTGCTTGGAGTGAGAAACAGGTTCCTTGGTGTTTTCTGCGAAACGCTTTAGCAGGCCGTTGGTGCTAGTATGGAGTCAGGGGATGGATGAAGCGGAGAGCCCCGTTTGGAGTGAGGCTGCAAAGGGCATGCCAAAGGAAGTGTTTTGCTGTGCCAAGACTCGTGCTGCGCACGCTTTGTGCTTGGAGTGAGAAACAGGTTCCTTGGTGTTTTCTGCGAAACGCTTTAGCAGCCCGTTGGTGCTAGTATGGAGTCAGGGGATGGATGAAGCGGAGAGCCCCGTTTGGAGTGAGGCTGCAAAGGGCATGCCAAAGGAAGTGTTTTGCTGTGCCAAGACTCGTGCTGCGCACGCTTTGTGCTTGGAGTGAGAAACAGGTTCCTTGGTGTTTTCTGCGAAACGCTTTAGCAGCCCGTTGGTGCTAGTATGGAGTCAGGGGATGGATGAAGCGGAGAGCCCCGTTTGGAGTGAGGCTGCAAAGGGCATGCCAAAGGAAGTGTTTTGCTGTGCCAAGACTCGTGCTGCGCACGCTTTGTGCTTGGAGTGAGAAACAGGTTCCTTGGTGTTTTCTGCGAAACGCTTTAGCAGGCCGTTGGTGCTAGTATGGAGTCAGGGGATGGATGAAGCGGAGAGCCCCGTTTGGAGTGAGGCTGCAAAGGGCATGCCAAAGGAAGTGTTTTGCTGTGCCAAGACTCGTGCTGCGCACGCTTTGTGCTTGGAGTGAGAAACAGGTTCCTTGGTGTTTTCTGCGAAACGCTTTAGCAGCCCGTTGGTGCTAGTATGGAGTCAGGGGATGGATGAAGCGGAGAGCCCCGTTTGGAGTGAGGCTGCAAAGGGCATGCCAAAGGAAGTGTTTTGCTGTGCCAAGACTCGTGCTGCGCACGCTTTGTGCTTGGAGTGAGAAACAGGTTCCTTGGTGTTTTCTGCGAAACGCTTTAGCAGCCGTTGGTGCTAGTATGGAGTCAGGGGATGGATGAAGCGGAGAGCCCCGTTTGGAGTGAGGCTGCAAAGGGCATGCCAAAGGAAGTGTTTTGCTGTGCCAAGACTCGTGCTGCGCACGCTTTGTGCTTGGAGTGAGAAACAGGTTCCTTGGTGTTTTCTGCGAAACGCTTTAGCAGCCCGTTGGTGCTAGTATGGAGTCAGGGGATGGATGAAGCGGAGAGCCCCGTTTGGAGTGAGGCTGCAAAGGGCATGCCAAAGGAAGTGTTTTGCTGTGCCAAGACTCGTGCTGCGCACGCTTTGTGGCTTGGAGTGAGAAACAGGTTCCTTGGTGTTTTCTGCGAAACGCTTTAGCAGCCCGTTGGTGCTAGTATGGAGTCAGGGGATGGATGAAGCGGAGAGCCCCGTTTGGAGTGAGGCTGCAAAGGGCATGCCAAAGGAAGTGTTTTGCTGTGCCAAGACTCGTGCTGCGCACGCTTTGTGCTTGGAGTGAGAAACAGGTTCCTTGGTGTTTTCTGCGAAACGCTTTAGCAGCCCGTTGGTGCTAGTATGGAGTCAGGGGATGGATGAAGCGGAGAGCCCCGTTTGGAGTGAGGCTGCAAAGGGCATGCCAAAGGAAGTGTTTTGCTGTGCCAAGACTCGTGCTGCGCACGCTTTGTGCTTGGAGTGAGAAACAGGTTCCTTGGTGTTTTCTGCGAAACGCTTTAGCAGCCCGTTGGTGCTAGTATGGAGTCAGGGGATGGATGAAGCGGAGAGCCCCGTTTGGAGTGAGGCTGCAAAGGGCATGCCAAAGGAAGTGTTTTGCTGTGCCAAGACTCGTGCTGCGCACGCTTTGTGCTTGGAGTGAGAAACAGGTTCCTTGGTGTTTTCTGCGAAACGCTTTAGCAGCCCGTTGGTGCTAGTATGGAGTCAGGGGATGGATGAAGCGGAGAGCCCCGTTTGGAGTGAGGCTGCAAAGGGCATGCCAAAGGAAGTGTTTTGCTGTGCCAAGACTCGTGCTGCGCACGCTTTGTGCTTGGAGTGAGAAACAGGTTCCTTGGTGTTTTCTGCGAAACGCTTTAGCAGCCCGTTGGTGCTAGTATGGAGTCAGGGGATGGATGAAGCGGAGAGCCCCGTTTGGAGTGAGGCTGCAAAGGGCATGCCAAAGGAAGTGTTTTGCTGTGCCAAGACTCGTGCTGCGCACGCTTTGTGCTTGGAGTGAGAAACAGGTTCCTTGGTGTTTTCTGCGAAACGCTTTAGCAGCCCGTTGGTGCTAGTATGGAGTCAGGGGATGGATGAAGCGGAGAGCCCCGTTTGGAGTGAGGCTGCAAAGGGCATGCCAAAGGAAGTGTTTTGCTGTGCCAAGACTCGTGCTGCGCACGCTTTGTGCTTGGAGTGAGAAACAGGTTCCTTGGTGTTTTCTGCGAAACGCTTTAGCAGCCCGTTGGTGCTAGTATGGAGTCAGGGGATGGATGAAGCGGAGAGCCCCGTTTGGAGTGAGGCTGCAAAGGGCATGCCAAAGGAAGTGTTTTGCTGTGCCAAGACTCGTGCTGCGCACGCTTTGTGCTTGGAGTGAGAAACAGGTTCCTTGGTGTTTTCTGCGAAACGCTTTAGCAGCCCGTTGGTGCTAGTATGGAGTCAGGGGATGGATGAAGCGGAGAGCCCCGTTTGGAGTGAGGCTGCAAAGGGCATGCCAAAGGAAGTGTTTTGCTGTGCCAAGACTCGTGCTGCGCACGCTTTGTGCTTGGAGTGAGAAACAGGTTCCTTGGTGTTTTCTGCGAAACGCTTTAGCAGCCCGTTGGTGCTAGTATGGAGTCAGGGGATGGATGAAGCGGAGAGCCCCGTTTGGAGTGAGGCTGCAAAGGGCATGCCAAAGGAAGTGTTTTGCTGTGCCAAGACTCGTGCTGCGCACGCTTTGTGCTTGGAGTGAGAAACAGGTTCCTTGGTGTTTTCTGCGAAACGCTTTAGCAGCCCGTTGGTGCTAGTATGGAGTCAGGGGATGGATGAAGCGGAGAGCCCCGTTTGGAGTGAGGCTGCAAAGGGCATGCCAAAGGAAGTGTTTTGCTGTGCCAAGACTCGTGCTGCGCACGCTTTGTGCTTGGAGTGAGAAACAGGTTCCTTGGTGTTTTCTGCGAAACGCTTTAGCAGCCCGTTGGTGCTAGTATGGAGTCAGGGGATGGATGAAGCGGAGAGCCCCGTTTGGAGTGAGGCTGCAAAGGGCATGCCAAAGGAAGTGTTTTGCTGTGCCAAGACTCGTGCTGCGCACGCTTTGTGCTTGGAGTGAGAAACAGGTTCCTTGGTGTTTTCTGCGAAACGCTTTAGCAGCCCGTTGGTGCTAGTATGGAGTCAGGGGATGGATGAAGCGGAGAGCCCCGTTTGGAGTGAGGCTGCAAAGGGCATGCCAAAGGAAGTGTTTTGCTGTGCCAAGACTCGTGCTGCGCACGCTTTGTGCTTGGAGTGAGAAACAGGTTCCTTGGTGTTTTCTGCGAAACGCTTTAGCAGCCCGTTGGTGCTAGTATGGAGTCAGGGGATGGATGAAGCGGAGAGCCCCGTTTGGAGTGAGGCTGCAAAGGGCATGCCAAAGGAAGTGTTTTGCTGTGCCAAGACTCGTGCTGCGCACGCTTTGTGCTTGGAGTGAGAAACAGGTTCCTTGGTGTTTTCTGCGAAACGCTTTAGCAGCCCGTTGGTGCTAGTATGGAGTCAGGGGATGGATGAAGCGGAGAGCCCCGTTTGGAGTGAGGCTGCAAAGGGCATGCCAAAGGAAGTGTTTTGCTGTGCCAAGACTCGTGCTGCGCACGCTTTGTGCTTGGAGTGAGAAACAGGTTCCTTGGTGTTTTCTGCGAAACGCTTTAGCAGCCCGTTGGTGCTAGTATGGAGTCAGGGGATGGATGAAGCGGAGAGCCCCGTTTGGAGTGAGGCTGCAAAGGGCATGCCAAAGGAAGTGTTTTGCTGTGCCAAGACTCGTGCTGCGCACGCTTTGTGCTTGGAGTGAGAAACAGGTTCCTTGGTGTTTTCTGCGAAACGCTTTAGCAGCCCGTTGGTGCTAGTATGGAGTCAGGGGATGGATGAAGCGGAGAGCCCCGTTTGGAGTGAGGCTGCAAAGGGCATGCCAAAGGAAGTGTTTTGCTGTGCCAAGACTCGTGCTGCGCACGCTTTGTGCTTGGAGTGAGAAACAGGTTCCTTGGTGTTTTCTGCGAAACGCTTTAGCAGCCCGTTGGTGCTAGTATGGAGTCAGGGGATGGATGAAGCGGAGAGCCCCGTTTGGAGTGAGGCTGCAAAGGGCATGCCAAAGGAAGTGTTTTGCTGTGCCAAGACTCGTGCTGCGCACGCTTTGTGCTTGGAGTGAGAAACAGGTTCCTTGGTGTTTTCTGCGAAACGCTTTAGCAGCCCGTTGGTGCTAGTATGGAGTCAGGGGATGGATGAAGCGGAGAGCCCCGTTTGGAGTGAGGCTGCAAAGGGCATGCCAAAGGAAGTGTTTTGCTGTGCCAAGACTCGTGCTGCGCACGCTTTGTGCTTGGAGTGAGAAACAGGTTCCTTGGTGTTTTCTGCGAAACGCTTTAGCAGCCCGTTGGTGCTAGTATGGAGTCAGGGGATGGATGAAGCGGAGAGCCCCGTTTGGAGTGAGGCTGCAAAGGGCATGCCAAAGGAAGTGTTTTGCTGTGCCAAGACTCGTGCTGCGCACGCTTTGTGCTTGGAGTGAGAAACAGGTTCCTTGGTGTTTTCTGCGAAACGCTTTAGCAGCCCGTTGGTGCTAGTATGGAGTCAGGGGATGGATGAAGCGGAGAGCCCCGTTTGGAGTGAGGCTGCAAAGGGCATGCCAAAGGAAGTGTTTTGCTGTGCCAAGACTCGTGCTGCGCACGCTTTGTGCTTGGAGTGAGAAACAGGTTCCTTGGTGTTTTCTGCGAAACGCTTTAGCAGCCCGTTGGTGCTAGTATGGAGTCAGGGGATGGATGAAGCGGAGAGCCCCGTTTGGAGTGAGGCTGCAAAGGGCATGCCAAAGGAAGTGTTTTGCTGTGCCAAGACTCGTGCTGCGCACGCTTTGTGCTTGGAGTGAGAAACAGGTTCCTTGGTGTTTTCTGCGAAACGCTTTAGCAGCCCGTTGGTGCTAGTATGGAGTCAGGGGATGGATGAAGCGGAGAGCCCCGTTTGGAGTGAGGCTGCAAAGGGCATGCCAAAGGAAGTGTTTTGCTGTGCCAAGACTCGTGCTGCGCACGCTTTGTGCTTGGAGTGAGAAACAGGTTCCTTGGTGTTTTCTGCGAAACGCTTTAGCAGCCCGTTGGTGCTAGTATGGAGTCAGGGGATGGATGAAGCGGAGAGCCCCGTTTGGAGTGAGGCTGCAAAGGGCATGCCAAAGGAAGTGTTTTGCTGTGCCAAGACTCGTGCTGCGCACGCTTTGTGCTTGGAGTGAGAAACAGGTTCCTTGGTGTTTTCTGCGAAACGCTTTAGCAGCCCGTTGGTGCTAGTATGGAGTCAGGGGATGGATGAAGCGGAGAGCCCCGTTTGGAGTGAGGCTGCAAAGGGCATGCCAAAGGAAGTGTTTTGCTGTGCCAAGACTCGTGCTGCGCACGCTTTGTGCTTGGAGTGAGAAACAGGTTCCTTGGTGTTTTCTGCGAAACGCTTTAGCAGCCCGTTGGTGCTAGTATGGAGTCAGGGGATGGATGAAGCGGAGAGCCCCGTTTGGAGTGAGGCTGCAAAGGGCATGCCAAAGGAAGTGTTTTGCTGTGCCAAGACTCGTGCTGCGCACGCTTTGTGCTTGGAGTGAGAAACAGGTTCCTTGGTGTTTTCTGCGAAACGCTTTAGCAGCCCGTTGGTGCTAGTATGGAGTCAGGGGATGGATGAAGCGGAGAGCCCCGTTTGGAGTGAGGCTGCAAAGGGCATGCCAAAGGAAGTGTTTTGCTGTGCCAAGACTCGTGCTGCGCACGCTTTGTGCTTGGAGTGAGAAACAGGTTCCTTGGTGTTTTCTGCGAAACGCTTTAGCAGCCCGTTGGTGCTAGTATGGAGTCAGGGGATGGATGAAGCGGAGAGCCCCGTTTGGAGTGAGGCTGCAAAGGGCATGCCAAAGGAAGTGTTTTGCTGTGCCAAGACTCGTGCTGCGCACGCTTTGTGCTTGGAGTGAGAAACAGGTTCCTTGGTGTTTTCTGCGAAACGCTTTAGCAGCCCGTTGGTGCTAGTATGGAGTCAGGGGATGGATGAAGCGGAGAGCCCCGTTTGGAGTGAGGCTGCAAAGGGCATGCCAAAGGAAGTGTTTTGCTGTGCCAAGACTCGTGCTGCGCACGCTTTGTGCTTGGAGTGAGAAACAGGTTCCTTGGTGTTTTCTGCGAAACGCTTTAGCAGCCCGTTGGTGCTAGTATGGAGTCAGGGGATGGATGAAGCGGAGAGCCCCGTTTGGAGTGAGGCTGCAAAGGGCATGCCAAAGGAAGTGTTTTGCTGTGCCAAGACTCGTGCTGCGCACGCTTTGTGCTTGGAGTGAGAAACAGGTTCCTTGGTGTTTTCTGCGAAACGCTTTAGCAGCCCGTTGGTGCTAGTATGGAGTCAGGGGATGGATGAAGCGGAGAGCCCCGTTTGGAGTGAGGCTGCAAAGGGCATGCCAAAGGAAGTGTTTTGCTGTGCCAAGACTCGTGCTGCGCACGCTTTGTGCTTGGAGTGAGAAACAGGTTCCTTGGTGTTTTCTGCGAAACGCTTTAGCAGCCCGTTGGTGCTAGTATGGAGTCAGGGATGGATGAAGCGGAGAGCCCCGTTTGGAGTGAGGCTGCAAAGGGCATGCCAAGAGAAGTGTTTTGCTGTGCCAAGACTCGTGCTGCGCACGCTTTGTGCTTGGAGTGAGAACAGGTTCCTTGGTGTTTTCTGCGAAACGCTTTAGCAGCCCGTTGGTGCTAGTATGGAGTCAGGGGATGGATGAAGCGGAGAGCCCCGTTTGGAGTGAGGCTGCAAAGGGCATGCCAAAGGAAGTGTTTTGCTGTGCCAAGACTCGTGCTGCGCACGCTTTGTGCTTGGAGTGAGAAACAGGTTCCTTGGTGTTTTCTGCGAAACGCTTTAGCAGCCCGTTGGTGCTTAGTATGGAGTCAGGGGATGGATGAAGCGGAGAGCCCCGTTTGGAGTGAGGCTGCAAAGGGCATGCCAAAGGAAGTGTTTTGCTGTGCCAAGACTCGTGCTGCG
>NW_028289756.1:0-23427 GCF_059628265.1 Tinamus guttatus | reverse complement strand
CAGGTTCCTTGGTGTTTTCTGCGAAACGCTTTAGCAGCCCGTTGGTGCTAGTATGGAGTCAGGGGATGGATGAAGCGGAGAGCCCCGTTTGGAGTGAGGCTGCAAAGGGCATGCCAAGGAAAGTGTTCTGCTGTGCCAAGACTCGTGCTGCGCACGCTTTGTGGTTGGAGTGAGAAACAGGTTCCTTGGTGTTTTCTGCGAAACGCTTTAGCAGCCCGTTGGTGCTAGTACGGAGTCAGGGGATGGATGAAGCGGAGAGCCCCGTTTGGAGTGAGGCTGCAAAGGGCATGCCAAGGGAAGTGTTCTGCTGTGCCAAGACTCGTGCTGCGCACGCTTTGTGGTTGGAGTGAGAAACAGGTTCCTTGGTGTTTTCTGCGAAACGCTTTAGCAGCCCGTTGGTGCTAGTATGGAGTCAGGGGATGGATGAAGCGGAGAGCCCCGTTTGGAGTGAGGCTGCAAAGGGCATGCCAGGGAAGTGTTCTGCTGTGCCAAGACTCGTGCTGCGCACGCTTTGTGGTTGGAGTGAGAAACAGGTTCCTTGGTGTTTTCTGCGAAACGCTTTAGCAGCCCGTTGGTGCTAGTATGGAGTCAGGGGATGGATGAAGCGGAGAGCCCCGTTTGGAGTGAGGCTGCAAAGGGCATGCCAGGGGAAGTGTTCTGCTGTGCCAAGACTCGTGCTGCGCACGCTTTGTGCTTGGAGTGAGAAACAGGTTCCTTGGTGTTTTCTGCGAAACGCTTTAGCAGGCCGTTGGTGCTAGTATGGAGTCAGGGGATGGATGAAGCGGAGAGCCCCGTTTGGAGTGAGGCTGCAAAGGGCATGCCAAGGGAAGTGTTCTGCTGTGCCAAGACTCGTGCTGCGCACGCTTTGTGGTTGGAGTGAGAAACAGGTTCCTTGGTGTTTTCTGCGAAACGCTTTAGCAGCCCGTTGGTGCTAGTATGGAGTCAGGGGATGGATGAAGCGGAGAGCCCCGTTTGGAGTGAGGCTGCAAAGGGCATGCCAAGGGAAGTGTTCTGCTGTGCCAAGACTCGTGCTGCGCACGCTTTGTGGTTGGAGTGAGAAACAGGTTCCTTGGTGTTTTCTGCGAAACGTTTAGCAGCCCGTTGGTGCTAGTACGGAGTCAGGGGATGGATGAAGCGGAGAGCCCCGTTTGGAGTGAGGCTGCAAAGGGCATGCCAGGGGAAGTGTTCTGCTGTGCCAAGACTCGTGCTGCGCACGCTTTGTGGTTGGAGTGAGAAACAGGTTCCTTGGTGTTTTCTGCGAAACGCTTTAGCAGCCCGTTGGTGCTAGTACGGAGTCAGGGGATGGATGAAGCGGAGAGCCCCGTTTGGAGTGAGGCTGCAAAGGGCATGCCAGGGGAAGTGTTCTGCTGTGCCAAGACTCGTGCTGCGCACGCTTTGTGGTTGGAGTGAGAAACAGGTTCCTTGGTGTTTTCTGCGAAACGCTTTAGCAGCCCGTTGGTGCTAGTATGGAGTCAGGGGATGGATGAAGCGGAGAGCCCCGTTTGGAGTGAGGCTGCAAAGGGCATGCCAAGGGAAGTGTTCTGCTGTGCCAAGACTCGTGCTGCGCACGCTTTGTGGTTGGAGTGAGAAACAGGTTCCTTGGTGTTTTCTGCGAAACGTTTAGCAGCCCGTTGGTGCTAGTATGGAGTCAGGGGATGGATGAAGCGGAGAGCCCCGTTTGGAGTGAGGCTGCAAAGGGCATGCCAAGGGAAGTGTTCTGCTGTGCCAAGACTCGTGCTGCGCACGCTTTGTGGTTGGAGTGAGAAACAGGTTCCTTGGTGTTTTCTGCGAAACGCTTTAGCAGCCCGTTGGTGCTAGTATGGAGTCAGGGGATGGATGAAGCGGAGAGCCCCGTTTGGAGTGAGGCTGCAAAGGGCATGCCAGGGGAAGTGTTCTGCTGTGCCAAGACTCGTGCTGCGCACGCTTTGTGGTTGGAGTGAGAAACAGGTTCCTTGGTGTTTTCTGCGAAACGCTTTAGCAGCCCGTTGGTGCTAGTATGGAGTCAGGGGATGGATGAAGCGGAGAGCCCCGTTTGGAGTGAGGCTGCAAAGGGCATGCCAAGGAAAGTGTTCTGCTGTGCCAAGACTCGTGCTGCGCACGCTTTGTGGTTGGAGTGAGAAACAGGTTCCTTGGTGTTTTCTGCGAAACGCTTTAGCAGCCCGTTGGTGCTAGTACGGAGTCAGGGGATGGATGAAGCGGAGAGCCCCGTTTGGAGTGAGGCTGCAAAGGGCATGCCAAGGGAAGTGTTCTGCTGTGCCAAGACTCGTGCTGCGCACGCTTTGTGGTTGGAGTGAGAAACAGGTTCCTTGGTGTTTTCTGCGAAACGCTTTAGCAGCCCGTTGGTGCTAGTATGGAGTTAGGGGATGGATGAAGCGGAGAGCCCCGTTTGGAGTGAGGCTGCAAAGGGCATGCCAGGGGAAGTGTTCTGCTGTGCCAAGACTCGTGCTGCGCACGCTTTGTGGTTGGAGTGAGAAACAGGTTCCTTGGTGTTTTCTGCGAAACGCTTTAGCAGCCCGTTGGTGCTAGTATGGAGTCAGGGGATGGATGAAGCGGAGAGCCCCGTTTGGAGTGAGGCTGCAAAGGGCATGCCAAGGGAAGTGTTCTGCTGTGCCAAGACTCGTGCTGCGCACGCTTTGTGGTTGGAGTGAGAAACAGGTTCCTTGGTGTTTTCTGCGAAACGCTTTAGCAGCCCGTTGGTGCTAGTATGGAGTCAGGGGATGGATGAAGCGGAGAGCCCCGTTTGGAGTGAGGCTGCAAAGGGCATGCCAGGGGAAGTGTTCTGCTGTGCCAAGACTCGTGCTGCGCACGCTTTGTGGTTGGAGTGAGAAACAGGTTCCTTGGTGTTTTCTGCGAAACGCTTTAGCAGCCCGTTGGTGCTAGTATGGAGTCAGGGGATGGATGAAGCGGAGAGCCCCGTTTGGAGTGAGGCTGCAAAGGGCATGCCAAGGGAAGTGTTCTGCTGTGCCAAGACTCGTGCTGCGCACGCTTTGTGGTTGGAGTGAGAAACAGGTTCCTTGGTGTTTTCTGCGAAACGCTTTAGCAGCCCGTTGGTGCTAGTATGGAGTCAGGGGATGGATGAAGCGGAGAGCCCCGTTTGGAGTGAGGCTGCAAAGGGCATGCCAAGGGAAGTGTTCTGCTGTGCCAAGATTCATGCTGCGCACGTTTTGTGGTTGGAGTGAGAAACAGGTTCGTTGGTGTTTTCTGCGAAACGCTTTAGCAGGCCGTTGGTGCTAGTATGGAGTCAGGGGATGGATGAAGCGGAGAGCCCCGTTTGGAGTGAGGCTGCAAAGGGCATGCCAAGGGAAGTGTTCTGCTGTGCCAAGACTCGTGCTGCGCACGCTTTGTGGTTGGAGTGAGAAACAGGTTCCTTGGTGTTTTCTGCGAAACGCTTTAGCAGCCCGTTGGTGCTAGTATGGAGTCAGGGGATGGATGAAGCGGAGAGCCCCGTTTGGAGTGAGGCTGCAAAGGGCATGCCAGGGGAAGTGTTCTGCTGTGCCAAAACTCGTGCTGCGCACGCTTTGTGGTTGGAGTGAGAAACAGGTTCCTTGGTGTTTTCTGCGAAACGCTTTAGCAGCCCGTTGGTGCTAGTATGGAGTCAGGGGATGGATGAAGCGGAGAGCCCCGTTTGGAGTGAGGCTGCAAAGGGCATGCCAGGGGAAGTGTTCTGCTGTGCCAAGACTCGTGCTGCGCACGCTTTGTGGTTGGAGTGAGAAACAGGTTCCTTGGTGTTTTCTGCGAAACGCTTTAGCAGCCCGTTGGTGCTAGTATGGAGTCAGGGGATGGATGAAGCGGAGAGCCCCGTTTGGAGTGAGGCTGCAAAGGGCATGCCAGGGGAAGTGTTCTGCTGTGCCAAGACTCGTGCTGCGCACGCTTTGTGCTTGGAGTGAGAAACAGGTTCCTTGGTGTTTTCTGCGAAACGCTTTAGCAGCCCGTTGGTGCTAGTATGGAGTCAGGGGATGGATGAAGCGGAGAGCCCCGTTTGGAGTGAGGCTGCAAAGGGCATGCCAAGGGAAGTGTTGTGCTGTGCCAAGACTCGTGCTGCGCACGCTTTGTGCTTGGAGTGAGAAACAGGTTCCTTGGTGTTTTCTGCGAAATGCTTTAGCAGCCCTTTGGTGCTAGTATGGAGTCAGGGGATGGATGAAGCGGAGAGCCCCGTTTGGAGTGAGGCTGCAAATGGCATGCCAGGGGAAGTGTTCTGCTGTGCCAAAACTCGTGCTGCGCACGCTTTGTGGTTGGAGTGAGAAACAGGTTCCTTGGTGTTTTCTGCGAACCGCTTTAGCAGCCCGTTGGTGCTAGTATGGAGTCAGGGGATGGATGAAGCGGAGAGCCCCGTTTGGAGTGAGGCTGCAAAGGGCATGCCAGGGGAAGTGTTCTGCTGTGCCAAGACTCGTGCTGCGCACGCTTTGTGGTTGGAGTGAGAAACAGGTTCCTTGGTGTTTTCTGCGAAACGCTTTAGCAGCCCGTTGGTGCTAGTATGGAGTCAGGGGATGGATGAAGCGGAGAGCCCCGTTTGGAGTGAGGCTGCAAAGGGCATGCCAGGGGAAGTGTTCTGCTGTGCCAAGACTCGTGCTGCGCACGCTTTGTGGTTGGAGTGAGAAACAGGTTCCTTGGTGTTTTCTGCGAAACGCTTTAGCAGCCCGTTGGTGCTAGTATGGAGTCAGGGGATGGATGAAGCGGAGAGCCCCGTTTGGAGTGAGGCTGCAAAGGGCATGCCAAGGGAAGTGTTCTGCTGTGCCAAGACTCGTGCTGCGCACGCTTTGTGCTTGGAGTGAGAAACAGGTTCGTTGGTGTTTTCTGCGAAACGCTTTAGCAGCCCGTTGGTGCTAGTATGGAGTCAGGGGATGGATGAAGCGGAGAGCCCCGTTTGGAGTGAGGCTGCAAAGGGCATGCCAAGGGAAGTGTTCTGCTGTGCCAAGACTCGTGCTGCGCACGCTTTGTGGTTGGAGTGAGAAACAGGTTCCTTGGTGTTTTCTGCGAAATGCTTTAGCAGCCCGTTGGTGCTAGTATGGAGTCAGGGGATGGATGAAGCGGAGAGCCCCGTTTGGAGTGAGGCTGCAAAGGGCATGCCAAGGGAAGTGTTCTGCTGTGCCAAGACTCGTGCTGCGCACGCTTTGTGGTTGGAGTGAGAAACAGGTCCCTTGGTGTTTTCTGCGAAACGCTTTAGCAGCCCGTTGGTGCTAGTATGGAGTCAGGGGATGGATGAAGCGGAGAGCCCCGTTTGGAGTGAGGCTGCAAAGGGCATGCCAAGGGAAGTGTTCTGCTGTGCCAAGACTCGTGCTGCGCACGCTTTGTGGTTGGAGTGAGAAACAGGTTCCTTGGTGTTTTCTGCGAAATGCTTTAGCAGCCCGTTGGTGCTAGTATGGAGTCAGGGGATGGATGAAGCGGAGAGCCCCGTTTGGAGTGAGGCTGCAAAGGGCATGCCAAGGGAAGTGTTCTGCTGTGCCAAGATTCATGCTGCGCACGCTTTGTGGTTGGAGTGAGAAACAGGTTCCTTGGTGTTTTCTGCGAAACGCTTTAGCAGCCCGTTGGTGCTAGTATGGAGTCAGGGGATGGATGAAGCGGAGAGCCCCGTTTGGAGTGAGGCTGCAAAGGGCATGCCAAGGGAAGTGTTCTGCTGTGCCAAGACTCGTGCTGCGCACGCTTTGTGCTTGGAGTGAGAAACAGGTTCCTTGGTGTTTTCTGCGAAACGCTTTAGCAGCCCGTTGGTGCTAGTATGGAGTCAGGGGATGGATGAAGCGGAGAGCCCCGTTTGGAGTGAGGCTGCAAAGGGCATGCCAGGGGAAGTGTTCTGCTGTGCCAAAACTCGTGCTGCGCACGCTTTGTGGTTGGAGTGAGAAACAGGTTCCTTGGTGTTTTCTGCGAACCGCTTTAGCAGCCCGTTGGTGCTAGTATGGAGTCAGGGGATGGATGAAGCGGAGAGCCCCGTTTGGAGTGAGGCTGCAAAGGGCATGCCAGGGGAAGTGTTCTGCTGTGCCAAGACTCGTGCTGCGCACGCTTTGTGGTTGGAGTGAGAAACAGGTTCCTTGGTGTTTTCTGCGAAACGCTTTAGCAGCCCGTTGGTGCTAGTATGGAGTCAGGGGATGGATGAAGCGGAGAGCCCCGTTTGGAGTGAGGCTGCAAAGGGCATGCCAGGGGAAGTGTTCTGCTGTGCCAAGACTCGTGCTGCGCACGCTTTGTGCTTGGAGTGAGAAACAGGTTCCTTGGTGTTTTCTGCGAAACGCTTTAGCAGCCCGTTGGTGCTAGTATGGAGTCAGGGGATGGATGAAGCGGAGAGCCCCGTTTGGAGTGAGGCTGCAAAGGGCATGCCAGGGGAAGTGTTCTGCTGTGCCAAGACTCGTGCTGCGCACGCTTTGTGGTTGGAGTGAGAAACAGGTTCCTTGGTGTTTTCTGCGAAACGCTTTAGCAGCCCGTTGGTGCTAGTATGGAGTCAGGGGATGGATGAAGCGGAGAGCCCCGTTTGGAGTGAGGCTGCAAAGGGCATGCCAGGGGAAGTGTTCTGCTGTGCCAAGACTCGTGCTGCGCACGCTTTGTGCTTGGAGTGAGAAACAGGTTCCTTGGTGTTTTCTGCGAAACGCTTTAGCAGCCCGTTGGTGCTAGTATGGAGTCAGGGGATGGATGAAGCGGAGAGCCCCGTTTGGAGTGAGGCTGCAAAGGGCATGCCAGGGGAAGTGTTCTGCTGTGCCAAGACTCGTGCTGCGCACGCTTTGTGGTTGGAGTGAGAAACACGTTCCTTGGTGTTTTCTGCGAAACGCTTTAGCAGGCCGTTGGTGCTAGTATGGAGTCAGGGGATGGATGAAGCGGAGAGCCCCGTTTGGAGTGAGGCTGCAAAGGGCATGCCAAGGGAAGTGTTCTGCTGTGCCAAGACTCGTGCTGCGCACGCTTTGTGGTTGGAGTGAGAAACAGGTTCATTGGTGTTTTCTGCGAAACGCTTTAGCAGCCCGTTGGTGCTAGTATGGAGTCAGGGGATGGATGAAGCGGAGAGCCCCGTTTGGAGTGAGGCTGCAAAGGGCATGCCAAGGGAAGTGTTCTGCTGTGCCAAGACTCGTGCTGCGCACGCTTTGTGGTTGGAGTGAGAAACAGGTTCCTTGGTGTTTTCTTCGAAATGCTTTAGCAGCCCTTTGGTGCTAGTATGGAGTCAGGGGATGGATGAAGCGGAGAGCCCCGTTTGGAGTGAGGCTGCAAAGGGCATGCCAAGGGAAGTGTTCTGCTGTGCCAAGACTCGTGCTGCGCACGCTTTGTGGTTGGAGTGAGAAACAGGTTCGTTGGTGTTTTCTGCGAAACGCTTTAGCAGGCCGTTGGTGCTAGTATGGAGTCAGGGGATGGATGAAGCGGAGAGCCCCGTTTGGAGTGAGGCTGCAAAGGGCATGCCAAGGGAAGTGTTCTGCTGTGCCAAGACTCGTGCTGCGCACGCTTTGTGGTTGGAGTGAGAAACAGGTTCCTTGGTGTTTTCTGCGAAATGCTTTAGCAGCCCGTTGGTGCTAGTATGGAGTCAGGGGATGGATGAAGCGGAGAGCCCCGTTTGGAGTGAGGCTGCAAAGGGCATGCCAAGGGAAGTGTTCTGCTGTGCCAAGATTCGTGCTGCGCACGCTTTGTGGTTGGAGTGAGAAACAGGTTCCTTGGTGTTTTCTGCGAAACGCTTTAGCAGCCCGTTGGTGCTAGTATGGAGTCAGGGGATGGATGAAGCGGAGAGCCCCGTTTGGAGTGAGGCTGCAAAGGGCATGCCAAGGGAAGTGTTCTGCTGTGCCAAGACTCGTGCTGCGCACGCTTTGTGGTTGGAGTGAGAAACAGGTTCCTTGGTGTTTTCTGCGAAACGCTTTAGCAGCCCGTTGGTGCTAGTATGGAGTCAGGGGATGGATGAAGCGGAGAGCCCCGTTTGGAGTGAGGCTGCAAAGGGCATGCCAAGGGAAGTGTTCTGCTGTGCCAAGACTCGTGCTGCGCACGCTTTGTGGTTGGAGTGAGAAACAGGTTCCTTGGTGTTTTCTGCGAAACGCTTTAGCAGCCCGTTGGTGCTAGTATGGAGTCAGGGGATGGATGAAGCGGAGAGCCCCGTTTGGAGTGAGGCTGCAAAGGGCATGCCAAGGGAAGTGTTCTGCTGTGCCAAGACTCGTGCTGCGCACGCTTTGTGCTTGGAGTGAGAAACAGGTTCCTTGGTGTTTTCTGCGAAACGCTTTAGCAGCCCGTTGGTGCTAGTATGGAGTCAGGGGATGGATGAAGCGGAGAGCCCCGTTTGGAGTGAGGCTGCAAAGGGCATGCCAGGGGAAGTGTTCTGCTGTGCCAAAACTCATGCTGCGCACGCTTTGTGGTTGGAGTGAGAAACAGGTTCCTTGGTGTTTTCTGCGAACCGCTTTAGCAGCCCGTTGGTGCTAGTATGGAGTCAGGGGATGGATGAAGCGGAGAGCCCCGTTTGGAGTGAGGCTGCAAAGGGCATGCCAGGGGAAGTGTTCTGCTGTGCCAAGACTCGTGCTGCGCACGCTTTGTGGTTGGAGTGAGAAACAGGTTCGTTGGTGTTTTCTGCGAAACGCTTTAGCAGGCCGTTGGTGCTAGTATGGAGTCAGGGGATGGATGAAGCGGAGAGCCCCGTTTGGAGTGAGGCTGCAAAGGGCATGCCAAGGGAAGTGTTCTGCTGTGCCAAGACTCGTGCTGCGCACGCTTTGTGGTTGGAGTGAGAAACAGGTTCCTTGGTGTTTTCTGCGAAACGCTTTAGCAGCCCGTTGGTGCTAGTATGGAGTCAGGGGATGGATGAAGCGGAGAGCCCCGTTTGGAGTGAGGCTGCAAAGCGCATGCCAAGGGAAGTGTTCTGCTGTGCCAAGACTCGTGCTGCGCTCGCTTTGTGGTTGGAGTGAGAAACAGGTTCCTTGGTGTTTTCTGCGAAACGCTTTAGCAGCCCGTTGGTGCTAGTATGGAGTCAGGGGATGGATGAAGCGGAGAGCCCCGTTTGGAGTGAGGCTGCAAAGGGCATGCCAGGGGAAGTGTTCTGCTGTGCCAAAACTCGTGCTGCGCACGCTTTGTGGTTGGAGTGAGAAACAGGTTCCTTGGTGTTTTCTGCGAACCGCTTTAGCAGCCCGTTGGTGCTAGTATGGAGTCAGGGGATGGATGAAGCGGAGAGCCCCGTTTGGAGTGAGGCTGCAAAGGGCATGCCAGGGGAAGTGTTCTGCTGTGCCAAGACTCGTGCTGCGCACGCTTTGTGGTTGGAGTGAGAAACAGGTTCCTTGGTGTTTTCTGTGAAACGCTTTAGCAGCCCGTTGGTGCTAGTATGGAGTCAGGGGATGGATGAAGCGGAGAGCCCCGTTTGGAGTGAGGCTGCAAAGGGCATGCCAGGGGAAGTGTTCTGCTGTGCCAAGACTCGTGCTGCGCACGCTTTGTGGTTGGAGTGAGAAACAGGTTCCTTGGTGTTTTCTGCGAAACGCTTTAGCAGCCCGTTGGTGCTAGTATGGAGTCAGGGGATGGATGAAGCGGAGAGCCCCGTTTGGAGTGAGGCTGCAAAGGGCATGCCAGGGGAAGTGTTCTGCTGTGCCAAGACTCGTGCTGCGCACGCTTTGTGGTTGGAGTGAGAAACAGGTTCCTTGGTGTTTTCTGCGAAACGCTTTAGCAGGCCGTTGGTGCTAGTATGGAGTCAGGGGATGGATGAAGCGGAGAGCCCCGTTTGGAGTGAGGCTGCAAAGGGCATGCCAAGGGAAGTGTTCTGCTGTGCCAAGACTCGTGCTGCGCACGCTTTGTGCTTGGAGTGAGAAACAGGTTCCTTGGTGTTTTCTGCGAAACGCTTTAGCAGCCCATTGGTGCTAGTATGGAGTCAGGGGATGGATGAAGCGGAGAGCCCCGTTTGGAGTGAGGCTGCAAAGGGCATGCCAAGGGAAGTGTTCTGCTGTGCCAAGACTCGTGCTGCGCACGCTTTGTGGTTGGAGTGAGAAACAGGTTCCTTGGTGTTTTCTGCGAAACGCTTTAGCAGCCCGTTGGTGCTAGTATGGAGTCAGGGGATGGATGAAGCAGAGAGCCCCGTTTGGAGTGAGGCTGCAAAGGGCATGCCAAGGGAAGTGTTCTGCTGTGCCAAGACTCGTGCTGCGTATGCTTTGTGGTTGGAGTGAGAAACAGGTTCCTTGGTGTTTTCTGCGAAATGCTTTAGCAGCCCGTTGGTGCTAGTATGGAGTCAGGGGATGGATGAAGCGGAGAGCCCCGTTTGGAGTGAGGCTGCAAAGGGCATGCCAAGGGAAGTGTTCTGCTGTGCCAAGATTCATGCTGCGCACGCTTTGTGGTTGGAGTGAGAAACAGGTTCCTTGGTGTTTTCTGCGAAACGCTTTAGCAGCCCGTTGGTGCTAGTATGGAGTCAGGGGATGGATGAAGCGGAGAGCCCCGTTTGGAGTGAGGCTGCAAAGGGCATGCCAAGGAAAGTGTTCTGCTGTGCCAAGACTCGTGCTGCGCACGCTTTGTGGTTGGAGTGAGAAACAGGTTCCTTGGTGTTTTCTGCGAAACGCTTTAGCAGCCCGTTGGTGCTAGTATGGAGTCAGGGGATGGATGAAGCGGAGAGCCCCGTTTGGAGTGAGGCTGCAAAGGGCATGCCAAGGGAAGTGTTCTGCTGTGCCAAGACTCGTGCTGCGCACGCTTTGTGCTTGGAGTGAGAAACAGGTTCCTTGGTGTTTTCTGCGAAACGCTTTAGCAGCCCGTTGGTGCTAGTATGGAGTCAGGGGATGGATGAAGCGGAGAGCCCCGTTTGGAGTGAGGCTGCAAAGGGCATGCCAAGGGAAGTGTTCTGCTGTGCCAAGACTCGTGCTGCGCACGCTTTGTGGTTGGAGTGAGAAACAGGTTCGTTGGTGTTTTCTGCGAAACGCTTTAGCAGCCCGTTGGTGCTAGTATGGAGTCAGGGGATGGATGAAGCGGAGAGCCCCGTTTGGAGTGAGGCTGCAAAGGGCATGCCAAGGGAAGTGTTCTGCTGTGCCAAGACTCGTGCTGCGTATGCTTTGTGGTTGGAGTGAGAAACAGGTTCCTTGGTGTTTTCTGCGAAATGCTTTAGCAGCCCGTTGGTGCTAGTATGGAGTCAGGGGATGGATGAAGCGGAGAGCCCCGTTTGGAGTGAGGCTGCAAAGGGCATGCCAAGGGAAGTGTTCTGCTGTGCCAAGATTCATGCTGCGCACGCTTTGTGGTTGGAGTGAGAAACAGGTTCCTTGGTGTTTTCTGCGAAACGCTTTAGCAGCCCGTTGGTGCTAGTATGGAGTCAGGGGATGGATGAAGCGGAGAGCCCCGTTTGGAGTGAGGCTGCAAAGGGCATGCCAAGGGAAGTGTTCTGCTGTGCCAAGACTCGTGCTGCGCACGCTTTGTGCTTGGAGTGAGAAACAGGTTCCTTGGTGTTTTCTGCGAAACGCTTTAGCAGCCCGTTGGTGCTAGTATGGAGTCAGGGGATGGATGAAGCGGAGAGCCCCGTTTGGAGTGAGGCTGCAAAGGGCATGCCAAGGGAAGTGTTCTGCTGTGCCAAGACTCGTGCTGCGTATGCTTTGTGGTTGGAGTGAGAAACAGGTTCCTTGGTGTTTTCTGCGAAATGCTTTAGCAGCCCGTTGGTGCTAGTATGGAGTCAGGGGATGGATGAAGCGGAGAGCCCCGTTTGGAGTGAGGCTGCAAAGGGCATGCCAACGGAAGTGTCCTGCTGTGCCAAGATTCATGCTGCGCACGCTTTGTGGTTGGAGTGAGAAACAGGTTCCTTGGTGTTTTCTGCGAAACGCTTTAGCAGCCCGTTGGTGCTAGTATGGAGTCAGGGGATGGATGAAGCGGAGAGCCCCGTTTGGAGTGAGGCTGCAAAGGGCATGCCAAGGGAAGTGTTCTGCTGTGCCAAGACTCCTGCTGCGCACGCTTTGTGGTTGGAGTGAGAAACAGGTTCCTTGGTGTTTTCTGCGAAACGCTTTAGCAGCCCGTTGGTGCTGGTATGGAGTCAGGGGATGGATGAAGCGGAGAGCCGTGTTTGGAGTGAGGCTGCAAAGGGCATGCCAAGAAAGTGTTCTGCTGTGCCAAGACTCGTGCTGCGCACGCTTTGTGGTTGGAGTGAGAAACAGGTTCCTTGGTGTTTTCTGCGAAACGCTTTAGCAGCCCATTCGTGCTAGTATTGAGTCAGGGGATGGATGAAGCGGAGAGCCCCGTTTGGAGTGAGGCTGCAAAGGGCATGCCAAGGGAAGTGTTCTGCTGTGCCAAGACTCGTGCTGCGCACGCTTTGTGGTTGGAGTGAGAAACAGGTTCCTTGGTGTTTTCTGCGAAACGCTTTAGCAGCCCGTTGGTGCTAGTATGGAGTCAGGGGATGGATGAAGCGGAGAGCCCCGTTTGGAGTGAGGCTGCAAAGGGCATGCCAAGGGAAGTGTTCTGCTGTGCCAAGACTCGTGCTGCGCACGCTTTGTGCTTGCAGTGAGAAACAGGTCCCTTGGTGTTTTCTGCGAAACGCTTTAGCAGCCCGTTGGTGCTAGTATGGAGTCAGGGGATGGATGAAGCGGAGAGCCCCGTTTGGAGTGAGGCTGCAAAGGGCATGCCAAGGGAAGTGTTCTGCTGTGCCAAGACTCGTGCTGCCCACGCTTTGTGGTTGCAGTGAGAAACCGGTTCCTTGGTGTTTTCTGCGAAACGCTTTAGCAGCCCGTTGGTGCTAGTATGGAGTCAGGGGATGGATGAAGCGGAGAGCCCCGTTTGGAGTGAGGCTGCAAAGGGCATGCCAGGGGAAGTGTTCTGCTGTGCCAAGACTCGTGCTGCGCACGCTTTGTGGTTGGAGTGAGAAACAGGTCCCTTGGTGTTTTCTGCGAAACGCTTTAGCAGCCCGTTGGTGCTACTATGGAGTCAGGGGATGGATGAAGCGGAGAGCCCCGTTTGGAGTGAGGCTGCAAAGGGCATGCCAAGGGAAGTGTTCTGCTGTGCCAAGACTCGTGCTGCGCACGCTTTGTGGTTGGAGTGAGAAACAGGTTCCTTGGTGTTTTCTGCGAAACGCTTTAGCAGCCCATTGGTGCTAGTATTGAGTCAGGGGATGGATGAAGCGGAGAGCCCCGTTTGGAGTGAGGCTGCAAAGGGCATGCCAAGGGAAGTGTTCTGCTGTGCCAAGACTCGTGCTGCGTATGCTTTGTGGTTGGAGTGAGAAACAGGTTCCTTGGTGTTTTCTGCGAAATGCTTTAGCAGCCCGTTGGTGCTAGTATGGAGTCAGGGGATGGATGAAGCGGAGAGCCCCGTTTGGAGTGAGGCTGCAAAGGGCATGCCAACGGAAGTGTCCTGCTGTGCCAAGATTCATGCTGCGCACGCTTTGTGGTTGGAGTGAGAAACAGGTTCCTTGGTGTTTTCTGCGAAACGCTTTAGCAGCCCGTTGGTGCTAGTATGGAGTCAGGGGATGGATGAAGCGGAGAGCCCCGTTTGGAGTGAGGCTGCAAAGGGCATGCCAAGGGAAGTGTTCTGCTGTGCCAAGACTCCTGCTGCGCACGCTTTGTGGTTGGAGTGAGAAACAGGTTCCTTGGTGTTTTCTGCGAAACGCTTTAGCAGCCCGTTGGTGCTGGTATGGAGTCAGGGGATGGATGAAGCGGAGAGCCGTGTTTGGAGTGAGGCTGCAAAGGGCATGCCAAGAAAGTGTTCTGCTGTGCCAAGACTCGTGCTGCGCACGCTTTGTGGTTGGAGTGAGAAACAGGTTCCTTGGTGTTTTCTGCGAAACGCTTTAGCAGCCCATTCGTGCTAGTATTGAGTCAGGGGATGGATGAAGCGGAGAGCCCCGTTTGGAGTGAGGCTGCAAAGGGCATGCCAAGGGAAGTGTTCTGCTGTGCCAAGACTCGTGCTGCGCACGCTTTGTGGTTGGAGTGAGAAACAGGTTCCTTGGTGTTTTCTGCGAAACGCTTTAGCAGCCCGTTGGTGCTAGTATGGAGTCAGGGGATGGATGAAGCGGAGAGCCCCGTTTGGAGTGAGGCTGCAAAGGGCATGCCAAGGGAAGTGTTCTGCTGTGCCAAGACTCGTGCTGCGCACGCTTTGTGCTTGCAGTGAGAAACAGGTCCCTTGGTGTTTTCTGCGAAACGCTTTAGCAGCCCGTTGGTGCTAGTATGGAGTCAGGGGATGGATGAAGCGGAGAGCCCCGTTTGGAGTGAGGCTGCAAAGGGCATGCCAAGGGAAGTGTTCTGCTGTGCCAAGACTCGTGCTGCCCACGCTTTGTGGTTGCAGTGAGAAACCGGTTCCTTGGTGTTTTCTGCGAAACGCTTTAGCAGCCCGTTGGTGCTAGTATGGAGTCAGGGGATGGATGAAGCGGAGAGCCCCGTTTGGAGTGAGGCTGCAAAGGGCATGCCAGGGGAAGTGTTCTGCTGTGCCAAGACTCGTGCTGCGCACGCTTTGTGGTTGGAGTGAGAAACAGGTCCCTTGGTGTTTTCTGCGAAACGCTTTAGCAGCCCGTTGGTGCTACTATGGAGTCAGGGGATGGATGAAGCGGAGAGCCCCGTTTGGAGTGAGGCTGCAAAGGGCATGCCAAGGGAAGTGTTCTGCTGTGCCAAGACTCGTGCTGCGCACGCTTTGTGGTTGGAGTGAGAAACAGGTTCCTTGGTGTTTTCTGCGAAACGCTTTAGCAGCCCATTGGTGCTAGTATTGAGTCTGGGGATGGATGAAGCGGAGAGCCCCGTTTGGAGTGAGGCTGCAAAGGGCATGCCAAGGGAAGTGTTCTGCTGTGCCAAGACTCGTGCTGCGCACGCTTTGTGGTTGGAGTGAGAAACAGGTTCGTTGGTGTTTTCTGCGAAACGCTTTAGCAGCCCGTTGGTGCTAGTATGGAGTCAGGGGATGGATGAAGCGGAGAGCCCCGTTTGGAGTGAGGCTGCAAAGGGCATGCCAAGGGAAGTGTTCTGCTGTGCCAAGACTCGTGCTGCGCACGCTTTGTGGTTGGAGTGAGAAACAGGTTCGTTGGTGTTTTCTGCGAAACGCTTTAGCAGCCCGTTGGTGCTAGTATGGAGTCAGGGGATGGATGAAGCGGAGAGCCCCGTTTGGAGTGAGGCTGCAAAGGGCATGCCAAGGGAAGTGTTCTGCTGTGCCAAGACTCGTGCTGCGCACGCTTTGTGGTTGGAGTGAGAAACAGGTTCGTTGGTGTTTTCTGCGAAACGCTTTAGCAGCCCGTTGGTGCTAGTATGGAGTCAGGGGATGGATGAAGCGGAGAGCCCCGTTTGGAGTGAGGCTGCAAAGGGCATGCCAAGGGAAGTGTTCTGCTGTGCCAAGACTCGTGCTGCGTATGCTTTGTGGTTGGAGTGAGAAACAGGTTCCTTGGTGTTTTCTGCGAAAGGCTTTAGCAGCCCGTTGGTGCTAGTATGGAGTCAGGGGATGGATGAAGCGGAGAGCCCCGTTTGGAGTGAGGCTGCAAAGGGCATGCCAAGGGAAGTGTTCTGCTGTGCCAAGACTCGTGCTGCGCACGCTTTGTGGTTGCAGTGAGAAGGAGGTTCGTTGGTGTTTTCTGCGAAACGCTTTAGCAGCCCATTGGTGCTAGTCTGGAGTCAGGGGATGGATGAAGCGGAGAGCCCCGTTTGGAGTGAGGCTGCAAAGGGCATGCCAAGGGAAGTGTTCTGCTGTGCCAAGACTCGTGCTGCGCACGCTTTGTGGTTGGAGTGAGAAACAGGTTCGTTGGTGTTTTCTGCGAAACGCTTTAGCAGCCCGTTGGTGCTAGTATGGAGTCAGGGGATGGATGAAGCGGAGAGCCCCGTTTGGAGTGAGGCTGCAAAGGGCATGCCAAGGGAAGTGTTCTGCTGTGCCAAGACTCGTGCTGCGTATGCTTTGTGGTTGGAGTGAGAAACAGGTTCCTTGGTGTTTTCTGCGAAATGCTTTAGCAGCCCGTTGGTGCTAGTATGGAGTCAGGGGATGGATGAAGCGGAGAGCCCCGTTTGGAGTGAGGCTGCAAAGCGCATGCCAAGGGAAGTGTTCTGCTGTGCCAAGACTCGTGCTGCGCACGCTTTGTGCTTGCAGTGAGAAACAGGTTCCTTGGTGTTTTCTGCGAAACGCTTTAGCAGCCCGTTGGTGCTAGTATGGAGTCAGGGGATGGATGAAGCGGAGAGCCCCGTTTGGAGTGAGGCTGCAAAGGGCATGCCAAGGGAAGTGTTCTGCTGTGCCAAGACTCGTGCTGCCCACGCTTTGTGGTTGCAGTGAGAAACCGGTTCCTTGGTGTTTTCTGCGAAACGCTTTAGCAGCCCGTTGGTGCTAGTATGGAGTCAGGGGATGGATGAAGCGGAGAGCCCCGTTTGGAGTGAGGCTGCAAAGGGCATGCCAGGGGAAGTGTTCTGCTGTGCCAAGACTCGTGCTGCGCACGCTTTGTGGTTGGAGTGAGAAACAGGTCCCTTGGTGTTTTCTGCGAAACGCTTTAGCAGCCCGTTGGTGCTACTATGGAGTCAGGGGATGGATGAAGCGGAGAGCCCCGTTTGGAGTGAGGCTGCAAAGGGCATGCCAAGGGAAGTGTTCTGCTGTGCCAAGACTCGTGCTGCGCACGCTTTGTGGTTGGAGTGAGAAACAGGTTCCTTGGTGTTTTCTGCGAAACGCTTTAGCAGCCCATTGGTGCTAGTATTGAGTCAGGGGATGGATGAAGCGGAGAGCCCCGTTTGGAGTGAGGCTGCAAAGGGCATGCCAAGGGAAGTGTTCTGCTGTGCCAAGACTCGTGCTGCGCACGCTTTGTGGTTGGAGTGAGAAACAGGTTCGTTGGTGTTTTCTGCGAAACGCTTTAGCAGCCCGTTGGTGCTAGTATGGAGTCAGGGGATGGATGAAGCGGAGAGCCCCGTTTGGAGTGAGGCTGCAAAGGGCATGCCAAGGGAAGTGTTCTGCTGTGCCAAGACTCGTGCTGCGCACGCTTTGTGCTTGGAGTGAGAAACAGGTTCCTTGGTGTTTTCTGCGAAACGCTTTAGCAGCCCGTTGGTGCTAGTATGGAGTCAGGGGATGGATGAAGCGGAGAGCCCCGTTTGGAGTGAGGCTGCAAAGGGCATGCCAAGGGAAGTGTTCTGCTGTGCCAAGACTCGTGCTGCGCACGCTTTGTGGTTGGAGTGAGAAACAGGTTCGTTGGTGTTTTCTGCGAAACGCTTTAGCAGCCCGTTGGTGCTAGTATGGAGTCAGGGGATGGATGAAGCGGAGAGCCCCGTTTGGAGTGAGGCTGCAAAGGGCATGCCAAGGGAAGTGTTCTGCTGTGCCAAGACTCGTGCTGCGTATGCTTTGTGGTTGGAGTGAGAAACAGGTTCCTTGGTGTTTTCTGCGAAAGGCTTTAGCAGCCCGTTGGTGCTAGTATGGAGTCAGGGGATGGATGAAGCGGAGAGCCCCGTTTGGAGTGAGGCTGCAAAGGGCATGCCAAGGGAAGTGTTCTGCTGTGCCAAGACTCGTGCTGCGCACGCTTTGTGGTTGCAGTGAGAAGGAGGTTCGTTGGTGTTTTCTGCGAAACGCTTTAGCAGCCCGTTGGTGCTAGTATGGAGTCAGGGGATGGATGAAGCGGAGAGCCCCGTTTGGAGTGAGGCTGCAAAGGGCATGCCAAGGGAAGTGTTCTGCTGTGCCAAGACTCGTGCTGCGCACGCTTTGTGGTTGGAGTGAGAAACAGGTTCGTTGGTGTTTTCTGCGAAACGCTTTAGCAGCCCGTTGGTGCTAGTATGGAGTCAGGGGATGGATGAAGCGGAGAGCCCCGTTTGGAGTGAGGCTGCAAAGGGCATGCCAAGGGAAGTGTTCTGCTGTGCCAAGACTCGTGCTGCGTATGCTTTGTGGTTGGAGTGAGAAACAGGTTCCTTGGTGTTTTCTGCGAAATGCTTTAGCAGCCCGTTGGTGCTAGTATGGAGTCAGGGGATGGATGAAGCGGAGAGCCCCGTTTGGAGTGAGGCTGCAAAGGGCATGCCAACGGAAGTGTTCTGCTGTGCCAAGATTCATGCTGCGCACGCTTTGTGGTTGGAGTGAGAAACAGGTTCGTTGGTGTTTTCTGCGAAACGCTTTAGCAGCCCGTTGGTGCTAGTATGGAGTCAGGGGATGGATGAAGCGGAGAGCCCCGTTTGGAGTGAGGCTGCAAAGGGCATGCCAAGGGAAGTGTTCTGCTGTGCCAAGACTCGTGCTGCGCACGCTTTGTGGTTGGAGTGAGAAACAGGTTCCTTGGTGTTTTCTGCGAAACGCTTTAGCAGCCCGTTGGTGCTAGTATGGAGTCAGGGGATGGATGAAGCGGAGAGCCCCGTTTGGAGTGAGGCTGCAAAGGGCATGCCAAGGAAAGTGTTCTGCTGTGCCAAGACTCGTGCTGCGCACGCTTTGTGGTTGGAGTGAGAAACAGGTTCCTTGGTGTTTTCTGCGAAACGCTTTAGCAGCCCGTTGGTGCTAGCATGGAGTCAGGGGATGGATGAAGCGGAGAGCCCCGTTTGGAGTGAGGCTGCAAAGGGCATGCCAGGGAAAGTGTTCTGCTGTGCCAAGACTCGTGCTGCGCACGCTTTGTGGTTGGAGTGAGAAACAGGTTCCTTGGTGTTTTCTGCGAAACGCTTTAGCAGCCCATTGGTGCTAGTATTGAGTCAGGGGATGGATGAAGCGGAGAGCCCCGTTTGGAGTGAGGCTGCAAAGGGCATGCCAAGGGAAGTGTTCTGCTGTGCCAAGACTCGTGCTGCGCACGCTTTGTGGTTGGAGTGAGAAACAGGTTCCTTGGTGTTTTCTGCGAAACGCTTTAGCAGCCCGTTGGTGCTAGTATGGAGTCAGGGGATGGATGAAGCGGAGAGCCCCGTTTGGAGTGAGGCTGCAAAGGGCATGCCAAGGGAAGTGTTCTGCTGTGCCAAGACTCGTGCTGCGCACGCTTTGTGGTTGGAGTGAGAAACAGGTTCCTTGGTGTTTTCTGCGAAACGCTTTAGCAGCCCGTTGGTGCTAGTATGGAGTCAGGGGATGGATGAAGCGGAGAGCCCCGTTTGGAGTGAGGCTGCAAAGGGCATGCCAAGGGAAGTGTTCTGCTGTGCCAAGACTCGTGGTGCGCACGCTTTGTGGTTGGAGTGAGAAACAGGTTCGTTGGTGTTTTCTGCGAAACGCTTTAGCAGCCCGTTGGTGCTAGTATGGAGTCAGGGGATGGATGAAGCGGAGAGCCCCGTTTGGAGTGAGGCTGCAAAGGGCATGCCAAGGGAAGTGTTCTGCTGTGCCAAGACTCGTGCTGCGCATGCTTTGTGGTTGCAGTGAGAAACAGGTTCCTTGGTGTTTTCTGCGAAACGCTTTAGCAGCCCGTTGGTGCTAGTATGGAGTCAGGGGATGGATGAAGCGGAGAGCCCCGTTTGGAGTGAGGCTGCAAAGGGCATGCCAAGGGAAGTGTTCTGCTGTGCCAAGACTCGTGCTGCGCACGCTTTGTGGTTGGAGTGAGAAACAGGTTCCTTGGTGTTTTCTGCGAAACGCTTTAGCAGCCCGTTGGTGCTAGTATGGAGTCAGGGGATGGATGAAGCGGAGAGCCCCGTTTGGAGTGAGGCTGCAAAGGGCATGCCAAGGGAAGTGTTCTGCTGTGCCAAGACTCGTGCTGCGTATGCTTTGTGGTTGGAGTGAGAAACAGGTTCCTTGGTGTTTTCTGCGAAAGGCTTTAGCAGCCCGTTGGTGCTAGTATGGAGTCAGGGGATGGATGAAGCGGAGAGCCCCGTTTGGAGTGAGGCTGCAAAGGGCATGCCAAGGGAAGTGTTCTGCTGTGCCAAGACTCGTGCTGCGCACGCTTTGTGGTTGCAGTGAGAAGGAGGTTCGTTGGTGTTTTCTGCGAAACGCTTTAGCAGCCCGTTGGTGCTAGTATGGAGTCAGGGGATGGATGAAGCGGAGAGCCCCGTTTGGAGTGAGGCTGCAAAGGGCATGCCAAGGGAAGTGTTCTGCTGTGCCAAGACTCGTGCTGCGCACGCTTTGTGGTTGGAGTGAGAAACAGGTTCGTTGGTGTTTTCTGCGAAACGCTTTAGCAGCCCGTTGGTGCTAGTATGGAGTCAGGGGATGGATGAAGCGGAGAGCCCCGTTTGGAGTGAGGCTGCAAAGGGCATGCCAAGGGAAGTGTTCTGCTGTGCCAAGACTCGTGCTGCGTATGCTTTGTGGTTGGAGTGAGAAACAGGTTCCTTGGTGTTTTCTGCGAAATGCTTTAGCAGCCCGTTGGTGCTAGTATGGAGTCAGGGGATGGATGAAGCGGAGAGCCCCGTTTGGAGTGAGGCTGCAAAGGGCATGCCAACGGAAGTGTTCTGCTGTGCCAAGATTCATGCTGCGCACGCTTTGTGGTTGGAGTGAGAAACAGGTTCGTTGGTGTTTTCTGCGAAACGCTTTAGCAGCCCGTTGGTGCTAGTATGGAGTCAGGGGATGGATGAAGCGGAGAGCCCCGTTTGGAGTGAGGCTGCAAAGGGCATGCCAAGGGAAGTGTTCTGCTGTGCCAAGACTCGTGCTGCGCACGCTTTGTGCTTGGAGTGAGAAACAGGTTCCTTGGTGTTTTCTGCGAAACGCTTTAGCAGCCCGTTGGTGCTAGTATGGAGTCAGGGGATGGATGAAGCGGAGAGCCCCGTTTGGAGTGAGGCTGCAAAGGGCATGCCAAGGAAAGTGTTCTGCTGTGCCAAGACTCGTGCTGCGCACGCTTTGTGGTTGGAGTGAGAAACAGGTTCCTTGGTGTTTTCTGCGAAACGCTTTAGCAGCCCGTTGGTGCTAGCATGGAGTCAGGGGATGGATGAAGCGGAGAGCCCCGTTTGGAGTGAGGCTGCAAAGGGCATGCCAAGGAAAGTGTTCTGCTGTGCCAAGACTCGTGCTGCGCACGCTTTGTGGTTGGAGTGAGAAACAGGTTCCTTGGTGTTTTCTGCGAAACGCTTTAGCAGCCCATTGGTGCTAGTATTGAGTCAGGGGATGGATGAAGCGGAGAGCCCCGTTTGGAGTGAGGCTGCAAAGGGCATGCCAAGGGAAGTGTTCTGCTGTGCCAAGACTCGTGCTGCGCACGCTTTGTGGTTGGAGTGAGAAACAGGTTCCTTGGTGTTTTCTGCGAAACGCTTTAGCAGCCCGTTGGTGCTAGTATGGAGTCAGGGGATGGATGAAGCGGAGAGCCCCGTTTGGAGTGAGGCTGCAAAGGGCATGCCAAGGGAAGTGTTCTGCTGTGCCAAGACTCGTGCTGCGCACGCTTTGTGGTTGGAGTGAGAAACAGGTTCCTTGGTGTTTTCTGCGAAACGCTTTAGCAGCCCGTTGGTGCTAGTATGGAGTCAGGGGATGGATGAAGCGGAGAGCCCCGTTTGGAGTGAGGCTGCAAAGGGCATGCCAAGGGAAGTGTTCTGCTGTGCCAAGACTCGTGCTGCGCACGCTTTGTGGTTGGAGTGAGAAACAGGTTCGTTGGTGTTTTCTGCGAAACGCTTTAGCAGCCCGTTGGTGCTAGTATGGAGTCAGGGGATGGATGAAGCGGAGAGCCCCGTTTGGAGTGAGGCTGCAAAGGGCATGCCAAGGGAAGTGTTCTGCTGTGCCAAGACTCGTGCTGCGCATGCTTTGTGGTTGCAGTGAGAAACAGGTTCCTTGGTGTTTTCTGCGAAACGCTTTAGCAGCCCGTTGGTGCTAGTATGGAGTCAGGGGATGGATGAAGCGGAGAGCCCCGTTTGGAGTGAGGCTGCAAAGGGCATGCCAAGGGAAGTGTTCTGCTGTGCCAAGACTCGTGCTGCGCACGCTTTGTGCTTGGAGTGAGAAACAGGTTCCTTGGTGTTTTCTGCGAAACGCTTTAGCAGCCCGTTGGTGCTAGTATGGAGTCAGGGGATGGATGAAGCGGAGAGCCCCGTTTGGAGTGAGGCTGCAAAGGGCATGCCAGGGGAAGTGTTCTGCTGTGCCAAGACTCGTGCTGCGCACGCTTTGTGGTTGCAGTGAGAAACAGGTTCCTTGGTGTTTTCTGCGAAACGCTTTAGCAGGCCGTTGGTGCTAGTATGGAGTCAGGGGATGGATGAAGCGGAGAGCCCCGTTTGGAGTGAGGCTGCAAAGGGCATGCCAAGGGAAGTGTTCTGCTGTGCCAAGACTCGTGCTGCGCACGCTTTGTGGTTGGAGTGAGAAACAGGTTCCTTGGTGTTTTCTGCGAAACGCTTTAGCAGCCCGTTGGTGCTAGTATGGAGTCAGGGGATGGATGAAGCGGAGAGCCCCGTTTGGAGTGAGGCTGCAAAGGGCATGCCAAGGGAAGTGTTCTGCTGTGCCAAGACTCGTGCTGCGCACGCTTTGTGCTTGGAGTGAGAAACAGGTTCCTTGGTGTTTTCTGCGAAACGCTTTAGCAGCCCATTGGTGCTAGTATTGAGTCAGGGGATGGATGAAGCGGAGAGCCCCGTTTGGAGTGAGGCTGCAAAGGGCATGCCAAGGGAAGTGTTCTGCTGTGCCAAGACTCGTGCTGCGCACGCTTTGTGGTTGGAGTGAGAAACAGGTTCCTTGGTGTTTTCTGCGAAACGCTTTAGCAGCCCGTTGGTGCTAGTATGGAGTCAGGGGATGGATGAAGCGGAGAGCCCCGTTTGGAGTGAGGCTGCAAAGGGCATGCCAAGGGAAGTGTTCTGCTGTGCCAAGACTCGTGCTGCGCACGCTTTGTGGTTGGAGTGAGAAACAGGTTCCTTGGTGTTTTCTGCGAAACGCTTTAGCAGCCCGTTGGTGCTAGTATGGAGTCAGGGGATGGATGAAGCGGAGAGCCCCGTTTGGAGTGAGGCTGCAAAGGGCATGCCAAGGGAAGTGTTCTGCTGTGCCAAGACTCGTGCTGCGCACGCTTTGTGGTTGGAGTGAGAAACAGTTTCCTTGGTGTTTTCTGCGAAACGCTTTAGCAGCCCGTTGGTGCTAGTATGGAGTCAGGGGATGGATGAAGCGGAGAGCCCCGTTTGGAGTGAGGCTGCAAAGGGCATGCCAGGGGAAGTGTTCTGCTGTGCCAAGACTCGTGCTGCGTACGCTTTGTGGTTGGAGTGAGAAACAGGTTCCTTGGTGTTTTCTGCGAAATGCTTTAGCAGCCCGTTGGTGCTAGTATGGAGTCAGGGGATGGATGAAGCGGAGAGCCCCGTTTAGAGTGAGGCTGCAAAGGTCATGCCAAGGGAAGTGTTCTGCTGTGCCAAGACTCGTGCTGCGCACGCTTTGTGGTTGGAGTGAGAAACAGGTTCCTTGGTTTTTTCTGCGAAACGCTTTAGCAGCCCGTTGGTGCTAGTATGGAGTCAGGGGATGGATGAAGCGGAGAGCCCCGTTTGGAGTGAGGCTGCAAAGGGCATGCCAAGGGAAGTGTTCTGCTGTGCCAAGACTCGTGCTGCGCACGCTTTGTGGTTGGAGTGAGAAACAGGTCCCTTGGTGTTTTCTGCGAAACGCTTTAGCAGCCCGTTGGTGCTAGTATGGAGTCAGGGGATGGATGAAGCGGAGAGCCCCGTTTGGAGTGAGGCTGCAAAGGGCATGCCAAGGGAAGTGTTCTGCTGTGCCAAGACTCGTGCTGCGCACGCTTTGTGGTTGCAGTGAGAAACAGGTTCCTTGGTGTTTTCTGCGAAACGCTTTAGCAGGCCGTTGGTGCTAGTATGGAGTCAGGGGATG
>NW_028289755.1:0-43793 GCF_059628265.1 Tinamus guttatus | reverse complement strand
CCCATGGGTGCCCCTCCCCCCATGGGTGCCCCCCTCCCCCACACCCATGGGTGCTCCTCCCCCCCACCCATGGGTGCCCCTCACTCCTCCCCCTCCCCCATGGGTGCTCCTCACTTCTCACCCCCCCACCCCCACCCATGGGTGTCCCCTCCCCCCCATGGGTGCCCCCCCCCAGCACCCATGGGTGCCCCTCATCCCCTCCCCTCCCATGGGTGCTCCTCCCCCTCCCCCCCAGCACCCATGGGTGCTCCTCCCCCTGACCCCCCATGGGTGCTCCCCCCCCCCACCCATGGGTGCTCCTCCCCCTACCCCCCCATGGGTGCCCCCCTCCCCCCCCCAGCACCCATGGGTGCTCCTCCCCTCCCCCCCCACCCATGGGTGCCCCCCGCCCCCCCCTGCACCCATGGGTGCTCCTCTCCCTCCCCCCCCGCACCCATGGGTGCTCCCCCCCTCCCCCCCCACCCATGGGTGCCCCCTCATCCCCTCCCCTCCCATGGGTGCTCCCCCCCTCCCCTCCCCTCCCATGGGTGCCCCCCCTCCCCCCCCAGCACCCATGGGTGCTCCCCCCCTCCCCCCCACCCATGGGTGCCCCCCCTCCCCCCGCCACCCATGGGTGCTCCTCCCTCTACCCCCCCATGGGTGCCCCCCCCTCCCCCCCACCCATGGGTGCTCCTCACTCCTCCCCCCCCACCCATGGGTGCTCCCCCCCCCTCCCCCCCCCCCACCCATGGGTGCTCCCCCCCCCTCACCGCAGTGACCGGGTCGTCAGCGGCTCCTCCCCCTTCTCCCTGCAGCCGGTGCCACCGTCAGGGCCGGGGGGGGGGGGGGCCCAGGAGTCCGGGACCCCCCCGGGGACCCCCCCTCCCCCCCCCCCGAGGGGCCCCGGCGTCCGGGGGGGCCAGGGAGACCCCCCCCCCCCACCCCGAAAGGGCCCAGGCGTCCGGGGGGGGGGGGGGGATTCCCGGGGTCCGGAATTCCCGGGGTCCCGGGGGGGGATTCCCAGTATCCTGGCGGGGGGGGGGATTCCCAGTGTCCGGAATTCCCAGTGTCGGGGGTTCCCGGTGTCCCAGGGGGGATTCCCAGTGTCCGGGGGGATTCCGGGGATCCGGCATTCCCGGTGTCCCAGGGCAGTTCCCAGTATCCAGATTCCCGGTGACCCAGGGGGAATTCTCAGTGTCCCGGGGGATTCCGGGGATCCGGCATTCCCAGTGTCCGGAATTCCCAGTGTCGGGGGGGGGGGTTCCCAGTGCCCGGAATTCCCAATGTCCCAGGGGGTTCCCAGTGTCCCGGGGGGGGATTCCCGGTATCCGGCATTCCTGGTGTCCGGCATTCCCGGCATTCCCGGTGTCGGGGGGTTCCCAGCATCCCAGGGGGGGATTCCCGGTATCCGGCATTCCCGGTGTCCGGGGGGTTCCCGGCATTCCCAGTGTCCCGGGGGGGATTCCCGGTATCCGGCATTCCCGGTATCCGGCATTCCCGGTGTCTGGGGGGTTCCCGGCATTCCCAGCGTCCCGGGGGGGGATTCCCGGTGTCCGGCATTCCCGGTATCCGGCATTCCCAGTATCCGGCATTCCCGGTGTCCCGGGGGGTTCCCAGCGTCCCGGGGGGGGGATTCCTGGTGTCCGGCATTCCCAGTGTTCGGGGGGTTCCCGGCATTCCCAGTGTCCCAGGGGGGGATTCCCGGTGTCTGGCATTCCCGGTGTCCGGCATTCCCGGTGTCCCGGGGGGTTCCCAGCATCCCGGGGGGCATTCCCGGTGTCCGGCATTCCCGGCATTCCCGCTATCCGGAGCTCTCACCGGATACTCTCCAGCATCTCCTTTAGCGCCAAGGGGTCGATCATGTCCTGGGGGAGGGAGGGGAGGGTGACGGGACCCCGTGTCCCCAATGTCCCCGTGTCCCCAATGTCCCCAATGTCCCCATATGTCCCATATCCCCCCCATATTCCCCATGTCCCCATGTTCCCCCCATGTCCCCACACCCCCCATGTCCCCATGTCCCCGTGTCCTCCCATATCCCCCATGTCCCCCATGTGCCCGCATGTCCCCCTGTGTCCCCCCATGTCCCTCTGTCCCCCCATATTCCCCCATGTCCCCCCATATCCCCCATGTCCCCCCATATCCCCCCCTGTCCCCATGTCCCCCATGTCCCCCCATGTCCCCCATATCCCCCATATCCCCCCATGTCCCCCATGTCCCCCATGTCCCCCCGTGTCCCCATATCCCCCCACACCCTCCATATCCCCCATGTCCCCCATGTCCCCCCATGTCCCCCATATCCCCCATGTCCCCCCATGTCCCCATATCCCCCATATCCCCCATGTCCCCGTGTCCTCCCATATCCCCCATGTCCCCCATGTTCCCCATGTCCCCATGTCCCCCTGTGTCCCCCCATATCCCCCATGTCCCCCCGTGTCCCCCATGTCCCCCATGTCCCCCCATGTCCCCATATCCCCCATGTCCCCCATATCCCCCATGTCCCCCATATCCCCCATGTCCCCCCATGTCCCCCCATGTCCCCATATCCCCCATGTCCCCCATATCCCCCATGTCCCCCATGTCCCCCATGTCCCCCCATGTCCCCATATCCCCCATGTCCCCCCATGTCCCCCATGTCCCCCATGTCCCCCATATCCCCCATGTCCCCCCATGTCCCCACACCCCCATGTCCCCCATGTCCCCCATGTCCCCCATATCCCCCATGTCCCCCCATGTCCCCCCGTGTCCCCATATCCCCCCACACCCTCCATATCCCCCGTGTCTCCCCATATCCCCCCATGTCCCCCTGTGTCCCCATATCCCCTGTGTCCCCCCATATCCCCTCATGTCCCCCATGTCCCCCCGTGTCCCCATATCCCCCCATGTCCCCCCATATCCCCCATGTCCCCCCATGTCCCCCATGTCCCCATATCCCCCATATCCCCCATGTCCCCCATGTCCCCCATATCCCCCATGTCCCCCACACCCCCCATGTCCCCCATGTCCCCCCATATCCCCCATGTCCCCCATGTCCCCATGTCCCCCATATCCCCCATATCCCCCATATCCCCCCTGTCCCCCGTCCCCACCTGTTCCGCCTGTCTCCACAGCTCCCCCTCCAGCGGGGCCGGCTCGCGCGGCTGTAGCCTCCGGGTGTAGAAGGGCCGGAGGCGGCGGTACAGGAGGACCCCGGCGCCCGCGGCCACCAGCAGCCCCGGGGCACCCGTGGGGGCCGCCCCGAACGGGCCCAGCCCCACGGGCGGCGCCGGCAGCGCCAGCCCCACGGCCGCCCCCGCGCCCCCCACCAGGGCCAGGCGGGGGGCGCCGGGGCCCGCGGGGACGCCCACCACCAGCTGGGGACATGGGGGGACGTTGGGGACATGTGGGGACACACAGGGACACATAGGGACCCATAGCACCCATGGGGACCCATAGCACCCATAGGGACCCATAGGGACGCATAGGGACGCATAGGGACCCATAGGGCCCCATAGCACCCATAGGGACCCATAGGGACCCATAGAGACCCATAGAGACACATAGCACCCATAGGGACACATAGGGACCCATAGCACCCATAGGGACCCATAGGGACACATAGGGACCCATAGGGACACATAGGGACCCATAGCACCCATACGGACCCATAGGGACTCATAGCACCCATAGGGACACATAGGGACCCATGGGACCCATAGGGACACATAGGGACACATGGGGACCCATAGGGACCCATAGGGACCCATAGCACCCATACAGACCCATAGCACCCATAGGGCCCCCCACCAGGGCCAGGCGGGGGGCGCCGGGGCCCGCGGGGACGCCCACCACCAGCTGGGGACATGGGGACGTGTTGGGGACATGTGGGGACACACAGGGACACATAGCACCCATAGGGACACATAGGGACACATAGGGACACATAGGGACCCATAGGGACCCATAGCACCCATAGCGACCCATAGCACCCATAGGGACCCATAGGGACCCATAGGGACCCATAGCACCCATAGGGACCCATAGCACCCATAGGGACCCATAGCACCCATAGGAACCCATAGCACCCATAGGGACACATAGGGACCCATAGCACCCATAGGGACCCATAGAGACCCATAGCACCCATAGGGACACATAGGGACCCATAGCACCCATAGGGACCCATAGGGACCCATAGCATCCATGGGGACACATAGAGACCCATAGGGACCCATAGGGACCCATGGGGACACATAGGGACACATAGGGACCCATAGGGACACATAGCACCCATAGGGACCCATAGCACCCATAAGGACACATAGGGCCCCATAGTACCCATAGGGACACATAGGGACACATAGGGACCCATAGGGACCCATAGCACCCATAGGGACCCATAGGGACACATGGGGACCCATAGGGACACATAGGGACACATAGGGACACATAGGGACCCATAGCACCCATAGGGACCCATGGGGACACATAGGGACCCATAGCACCCATAGCACCCATAGGGCCCCCCACCAGGGCCAGGCGGGGGGCGCCGGGGCCCGCGGGGACGCCCACCACCAGCTGGGGACATGGGGGGACGTTGGGGACACATAGAGACCCATAGGGACCCATAGGGACCCATAGGGACCCATAGCACCCATGGGGACACATAGAGACCCATAGGGACGCATAGTACCCATAGGGATCTATAGGGACACATAATGACCCATAGCACCCATGGGGACACATAGGGACCCATAGGGACACATAGGGACCCATAGGGACCCATAGGGACCCATAGCACCCATAGGGACCCATAGGGACGCATAGGGACCCATAGGGACACATAGGGACACATAGGGACACATAGGGACCCATAGCACCCATAGGGGCCCATAGGGACCCATAGCACCCATAGGGGCCCATAGGGACCCATAGGGACCCATAGCACCCATAGGGACCCATAAGGACGCATAGGGACCCATAGGGACCCATGGGGACACATAGGAACCCATAGCACCCATAGGGACCCATAGCACCCATAGGTACACATAGCACCCATAGGGACCCATAGGGATGCACAGAGACACATAAAGACCCATAGCACCCATAGGGACCAATAGCACCCATAGGGACACATAGGGACCCATAGGGACCCATAGCACCCATAGGGACCCATAGCACCCATAGGGACCCATAGAGACCCATAGCACCCATAGGGGCCCATAGAGACCCATAGCACCCATAGGGACCCATAGAGACCCATAGCACCCATAGGGACCCATAGGGACCCATAGCACCCATAGGGACCCATAGCACCCATAGGGACCCATAGGGACCCATAGGGACCCATAGCACCCATAGGGACCCATAGCACCCATAGGGACCCATAGGGACCCATAGGGACCCATAGCACCCATAGGGACACATAGGGACCCATAGGGACACATAGGGACCCATAGGGACCCATAGGGACGCATAGGGACCCATAGGGACCCATAGCACCCATAGGGACACATAGGGACCCATAGCACCCATAGGGACACATAGGGACCCATAGGGACCCATAGCACCCATAGGGACCCATAGCACCCATAGGGCCCCCCACCAGGGCCAGGCGGGGGGCGCCGGGGCCCGCGGGGACGCCCACCACCAGCTGGGGACATGGGGGGACGTTGGGGACACGTGGGGACACACAGGGACACATAGGGACCCGTAGCACCCATGGGGACCCATAGCACCCATAGGGATCTATAGGGACCCATGGGGACACACAGGGACCCATAGGGACCCATAGCACCCATAGCACCCATAGAGACCCATAACACCCATAGGGACACATAGGGACCCATAGCACCCATAGGGACCCATAGGGCCCCATAGCACCCCTGGGTGCCCCCCCCGGCCCCCACCTTGTTGTCACCGTCACCGTAGACGTCGGCCAGCGCTGGGGACACGGGGGGGGGGGGGGGCAGGTGTCTGGGGGGGCCCAGGCGTCCGGGACCCCCTGTCCCCAAAGGGGCACCCAGTCCCTGTCCCCGTCCCCACCCCCTGTCCCCAAGGTCCCAGTGCCCCTGTCCCCTGTCCCCAAGTCCCGGTTCCCCCCCCTGTCCCCAAGGTCCTGGTCCCCGGGTCCCCCCTGTCCCCAAGGCCCCTGTCCCCTGTCCCCAAGGTCCCCCCGTCCCCTAGGTCCCCCCTGTCCCCAGGTCCCCGTCCCTGTCCCCTGTCCCCCCGTCCCCCCCACCCTGTCCCCATCCCCTGTCCCCGTCCCCCTCGCCCTGTCCCTGTCCCCAAGGTCCCCCTGTCCCCAGGTCCCTGTCCCCAAGGTCCCTCCTGTCCCCTGTCCCCGTCCCTATCCCCCTGTCCCCAAGGCCCCGCTCACCCTGTCCCCAAGTCCCCAGGTCCCCCCTGTCCCCAAGGCCCCCGTCCCTCGTCCCCTGTCCCCTGTCCCCATCCCCATCGCTGTCCCTGTCCCCGTCCCCGTCCCTGCTCACTCTGTCCCCAAGGTCCCTGTCCCCTGTCCCCCCTCACCCTGTCCCTGTCCCCAGTCCCCGTCCCCTGTCCCCAAGGTCCCTCCTGTCCCTGTCCCGCTGTCCCCAAGGTCCCCCCTGTACCGCTGTCCCTGTCCCCCAGGTCCCACCTGTCCCCAATGTCCCCATTGTCCCCAATGTCCCCTCTGTCCCCCCTGTCCCCAATGTCCCCAGTGTCTCCAATGTCCCCAGTGTCCCCAGTGTCCCCATTGTCCCCAATGTCCCCTCTGTCCCCCCATCCCCATTGTCCCCATTGTCCCCAGTGTCCCCCCGTCCCCATTGTCCCCAATGTCCCCAGTGTCCCCAATGTCCCCCCTGTCCCCCCTGTCCCCATTGTCCCCAGTGTCCCCAATGTCCCCCCTGTCCCCATTGTCCCCCCTGTCCCCATTGTCCCCATTGTCCCCAATGTCCCCATTGTCCCCCCTGTCCCCATTGTCCCCATTGTCCCCAGTGTCCCCATTGTCCCCAGTGTCCCCCCTGTCCCCATTGTCCCCCCTGTCCCCATTGTCCCCATTGTCCCCATTGTCCCCCCTGTCCCCATGTCCCCCCATTGTCCCCATGTCCCCCCATTGTCCCCATCATGTCCCCATTGTCCCCATTGTCCCCATTGTCCCCAGTGTCCCCCCTGTCCCCATGTCCCCCCATTGTCCCCATTGTCCCCATCGTCCCCAGTGTCCCCAGTGTCCCCTCTCACCCATGCACCCCCATTGTCCCCATTGTCCCCATTGTCCCCCATGTCCCCCCATTGTCCCCATTGTCCCCATTGTCCCCATCGTCCCCCCGTCCCCATTGTCCCTCTCACCCATGCACCCCCATCGTCCCCATTGTCCCCATCGTCCCCCCTGTCCCCATCGTCCCCATTGTCCCCAATGTCCCCCCTGTCCCCATTGTCCCCCCATTGTCCCCATTGTCCCCATTGTCCCCATGTCCCCGCATTGTCCCCCTTGTCCCCCTGTCCCCATTGTCCCCATTGTCCCCATTGTCCCCAGTGTCCCCCCATTGTCCCCCCTGTCCCCCTGTCCCCCCTGTCCCCATTGTCCCCATTGTCCCCATTGTCCCCATGTTCCCCCATTGCCCCCATTGTCCCCATTGTCCCCCCTGTCCCCCCTGTCCCCATTGTCCCCAGTGTCCCCTCTCACCCATGCACCCCCATTGTCCCCATTGTCCCCATTGTCCCCCATGTCCCCCCATTGTCCCCATTGTCCCCATTGTCCCCATTGTCCCCATCGTCCCCCCTGTCCCCATTGTCCCCATTGTCCCCATTGTCCCTCTCACCCATGCACCCCCATCGTCCCCATTGTCCCCATCGTCCCCCCTGTCCCCATCGTCCCCATTGTCCCCAATGTCCCCCCTGTCCCCATTGTCCCCCCATTGTCCCCATTGTCCCCATTGTCCCCATGTCCCCGCATTGTCCCCCTTGTCCCCCTGTCCCCATTGTCCCCATTGTCCCCATTGTCCCCAGTGTCCCCCCATTGTCCCCCCTGTCCCCCTGTCCCCCCTGTCCCCAGTGTCCCCATTGTCCCCATTGTCCCCATTGTCCCCATTGTCCCCATGTTCCCCCATTGCCCCCATTGTCCCCATTATCCCCCCTGTCCCCCCTGTCCCCATTGTCCCCAGTGTCCCCTCTCACCCATGCACCCCCATTGTCCCCAATGTCCCCATTGTCCCCATTGTCCCTCTCACCCATGCACCCCCATTGTCCCCAATGTCCCCATTGTCCCCATTGTCCCCATTGTCCCCATTGTCCCCCCATTGTCCCCATTGTCCCCATTCCCCCCATTGTCCCCATTGTCCCCATTCCCCCCATTCCCCCCTCTCACCCATGCACCCCGGGAACGATCTCAGTCCGGCCATGGGGTCGTCGTGGGCGGCGAGCCAGAGCGACGGGCTGGGGGGAGGGGGGACCGGGCGTCCGGGACCGACCGGAACCGACCGGAACCGACCGGAACCGACCGGGACCGACCGGAACCACTGGGAATAACCGGGAATGACCGGGACCGACCGGGAACGACCAGGACCAACCGGAACAACCGGGAACGACCGGGACCGACCGGAACCACCGGGAACCCCCCCGGGACCGACCGGAACCGACCGGAACCGACCGGGACCGACTGGAACCGACCGGGACTGACCGGGACCGACTGGAACCGACCGGGACCGACCGGGACCGACCGGAACCGACCGGGAATGACCGGGAACGACCGGAACCGACCGGGACCGACCGGGACCGACCGGGAATGACCGGGAATGACCAGGAATGACCGGGAACGACCGGAACCGACCGGGACCGACCGGGACCGACCGGGACCGACCGGGACCGACCGGGAATGACCGGGAATGACCGGGAATGACCAGGAATGACCGGGAACGACCGGAACCGACCGGGACCGACCGGGACCGACCGGGACCGACCGGGAATGACCGGGAACGACCGGAACCGACCGGGACCGACCGGGAACGACCGGAACCGACCGGGAATGACCGGAACCACCGGAACCGACCGGGACCGACCGGAACCACCGAGAACCACCAGGAACGACCAGGAATGACCGGAACCACCGAGAACCACCGGGAACGACCGGGAATGACCAGAACCGACCAAGAACCCCCCCGGGACCGGCCGGGACCGACCGGAACCACCGGGAATGACCGGAACCCACTGGGAATGACCGGAACCCACCAGGAATAACCGGGAACGACCAGGACCGACCGGGACCCACAGGAACCACCGGGACCCACCGGAACCACCGGGAACCACCGGAACCACCGGGAACCACCGGGAATGACCGAGAACCCCCCCGGGACCGACCGGAACTGACCGGAACCACCAAGAACCCCCCCGGGACCAGCCAGGACCCACCGGGAATGACCAGGACCACCGGGAACCACCGGGAATGACCGGGAACGACCGGGAATGACCGGAACCCACTGGGAATGACCGGAACCCACCAGGAATAACCGGGAACGACCAGGACCGACCGGGACCCACAGGAACCACCGGGACCCACCGGGACCACCGGGAACCACCGGGAATGACCGGGAACGACCGGGAATGACCGGGACCGACCGGGACCACCGGGAACCCCCCCGGGACCGACCGGGACCACCGGGAACGACCAGGAACGACCGGGACTGACCGGGAACGACCGGGAACAACCGGAACCACCGGGAACAACCGGGACCGACCAGGACTGACCGGGAACAACCGGGAACCACAGGAACCACCGGGAATGACCGGGAACGACCGGGACCACCGGGACCGACCGGGAACCACCGGGACTGACCGGGACCGACCCGAACAACCGGGAATGACCAGGACTGACCAGAACCGACCGGGACCGACCGGGACCAACAGGGACCAACCGGGAACAACCGGGAACGACCGGGAATGACCGGGAATGACCGGGAATGACCGGGACCACCGGGAACCGACCGGGACCGACCAGGACTGACCGGGACCGACCGGGAATGACCGGGACCGACTGGGACCAACCGGGAACTACCAGAACCACCAGGACCGACCGGGAACGACCGGGACTGACCGGGACCGACCGGAACCACCGGGACCCACCGGGACTGACCGGAACCACCGGGACCCACCGGAACTGACCGGGAACGACCGGGAACCGACCGGGAACCGACCGGGACCACCGGGAACAACCGGGACTGACTGGGACCGACCGGGACCACCGGGAACAACCGGGACTGACTGGGACCGACCGGGACTGACCGGGACCACCGGGAACCACCGGGACCCCCCCGGGTATCCGGGACCTTCCGGGAACCACCGGGACCTTCCGGGACCCTCCGAGACCCCCCCGGTATCCGGGACCCACCGGGACCCCCCCCAGAACCCGCCCCCGGTATCCGGGACCTTCCGGGACCCCCCCGGGTATCCGGGACCCTCCGGGCCCCCCCCCGGCACCCGGGACCCCCCCTCGGTATCCGGGACCCCCCCGAGACCCCCCCGAGACCCCCCCGACGCCCCCGCCCCCCCCCCCCGACCTCTCCTCCGCCGCCATCTCCCCCGTTGCCATCGCGACGCGGCTTCGGCGCCCGGATGTGACGCAACAACCGCCCCGCCCTTCCCTACCCCCCCCGTCCCCATGGCAACCGCGCCCCCCTCCCGGTCTCCATGGCGACCCCGCGCGTCACAGCGACCACGTGGGCGGGCGGCCATGTTTAATGGGGGGGGGCAGGGGGAAGAGACCCACGTGACCGAGGGGCCCCGGCGTCCGGGGGGGGGGGGGGGCGCTCAGTGTCCAGGGAAGGACCCGGGAATCCGGGAAGGGCCCGGGAATCCTGGGAAGGGCCCAGGCGTCCGGGAAGGGCCCGGGAATCCAGGAAGGGCCCAAGAATCCAGGGAAGGGCCCAGGCGTCCGGGAAGGGCCCAGGGATCCAGGGAAGGGCCCAGGCGTCCGGGGGGGCCCCGGTGTCCAAGGAAGGGCCCAGGTGTCCGGGAAGGGCCCAGGGATCCCGGGAAGGGCCCAAGAATCCTGGGAAGGGCCCAGGGATCCAGGGAAGGGCCCAGGCGTCCGGGAAGGGCCCAGGCGTCCGGGCAGCAGCAGCCACAAAAGCTCCTGCCTGGAGCCCCCAGGAGGCTCCGAGAAGGTCCCAAGTTCCTGAGATGCCTCCAGGTGGTTCCCAGGGATCCAGGGAAGGGCCCAGGCGTCCGGGAAGGGCCCAGGCGTCCGGCAGTGTCCTAGATGGGGCCCAGGCGTCCGGGCAGTGTCTTAGATAGGGCCCAGGCGTCCGGGCAGCAGCAGCCCCTGGTGCCCCCATGGCTCCTCCTTGGAGCATCATGGGGGGCTCCAAGAAGGTCCCAAGCTCCTGAGATGCCTCCAGGAGGCTCCCAAGGATCCAAGGAGGGGCCCAGGCGTCCGGGAAGGGCCCAGGTGTCCGGGAAGGGCCCCGGCGTCCGGGCAGCAGCAGCCACAAAAGCTCCTGCCTGGAGCCCCCAAGAGGGTCCAAGAAGGTCCCAAGTTGCTGAGATGCCTCCAGGTGGTTCCCAAAGATCCAGGGAAGGGCCCAGGCGTCCGGGAAGGGCCCAGGTGTCCGAGAAGGGCCCAGGCGTCCGGGCAGCAGCAGCCCCTGGTGCCCCCATGGCTCCTCCTTGGAGCATCATGGGGGGCTCCAAGAAGGTCCCAAGTTCCTGAGATGCCTCCAAGCGGCTCCCAAGGATCCAAGGAGGGGCCCAGGCATCCGGGAAGGGCCCAGGCGTCCGGGAAGGGCCCAGGTGTTTGGCAGTGTCCTAGATGGGACCCAGGCGTCCGGGCAGCAGCAGCCACAAAAGCTCCTGCCTGGAGCCCCCAAGAGGGTCCAAGAAGGTCCCAAGTTCCTGAGATGCCTCCAGGTGGTTCCCAGGGATCCAGGGAAGGGCCCAGGCGTCCGGGAAGGGCCCAGGCGTCCTGGCAGTGTCTTAGATGGGGCCCAGGTGTCAGGGAAGGGCCCAGGCGTCCGGGCAGCAGCAGCCCCTGGTGCCCCCATGGCTCCTCCTTGGAGCATCATGAGGGGCTCCAAGAAGGTCCCAAGCTCCTGAGATGCCTCCAGGAGGCTCCCAAGGATCCGAGGAAGGGCCCAGGCGTCCGGGAAGGGCCCAGGTGTCCGGGCAGTGTCCTAGATGGGGCCCAGGCATCCGGGCAGCAGCAGCCACAAAAGCTCCTGCCTGGAGCCCCCAAGAGGGTCCAAGAAGGTCCCAAGTTCCTGAGATGCCTCCAGGTGGTTCCCAGAGATCCAAGGAAGGGCCCAGGCGTCCGGAGGGGCCCCAACATCCAGGGAAGGGCCCAGGCGTCCGGGCAGTGTCTTAGATAGGGCCCAGGCGTCCTGGTAGCAGCAGCCCCTGGTGCCCCCACGGCTCCTCCTTGGAGCATCATGGGGGGCTCCAAGAAGGTCCCAAGCTCCTGAGATGCCTCCAAGTGGCTCCCAGGGATCCAAGCAAGGGCCCAGGCGTCCGGGAAGGGCCCCAGCGTCCGGCAGTGTCCTAGATGGGGCCCAGGCGTCCGGGCAGCAGCAGCCACAAAAGCTCCTGCCTGGAGCCCCCAAGAGGGTCCAAGAAGGTCCCAAGTTCCTGAGATGCCTCCAGGTGGTTCCCAGAGATCCAAGGAAGGGCCCAGGCGTCCGGAGGGGCCCCAACATCCAGGGAAGGGCCCAGGCGTCCGGGCAGCAGCAGCCCCTGGTGCCCCCACGGCTCCTCCTTGGAGCATCATGAGGGGCTCCAAGAAGGTCCCAAGTTCCTGAGATGCCTCCAGGCGGCTCCTGGGGATCCAAGGAAGGGCCCAGGCGTCCGGCAGTGTCCTAGATGGGACCCAGGCGTCCGGGCAGCAGCAGCCACAAAAGCTCCTGCCTGGAGCCCCCAAGAGGATCCAAGAAGGTCCCAAGTTCCTGAGATGCCTCCAAGTGGCTCCCAAGGATCCAAGGAAGGGCCCAGGCGTCCAGGGAAGAGCCCCAGTGTCCAGCAGTGTCTTAGATGGGACCCAGGCGTCCGGGCAGCAGCAGCCACAAAAGCTCCTGCCTGGAGCCCCCAAGAGGGTCCAAGAAGGTCCCAAGTTCCTGAGATGCCTCCAGGTGGTTCCCAGAGATCCAGGGAAGGGCCCAGGCGTCCGGGAAGGGCCCAGGCGTCCTGGCAGTGTCTTAGATGGGGCCCAGGTGTCCAAGAAGGGCCCAGGCGTCCGGGCAGCAGCAGCCCCTGGTGCCCCCACGGCTCCTCCTTGGAGCATCATGGGGGGCTCCAAGAAGGTCCCAAGTTCCTGAGATGCCTCCAGGAGGCTCCAAAGGATCCGAGGAAGGGCCCAGGCGTCCGGGAAGGGCCCAGGCGTCCGGGCTCAGCAGCGCCGGGCCGAGCGGGGGTAGCGGCCCCGCAGCTCCTCCTTGAAGCGCCGGAAGAGGCGCCGGTTGCGCCGCAGTTCGGCCTCGCGGAGGCCGTGGAAGCCGCCGGGCACCTTGAGGCCCCGGTGGACCACGAAGGCGCCGTCCAGGACGGCGAAGGAGAAGCCGGCCACGTGCAGCTCGCAGGCCTGGGGACCCACGGAGCCAACAATCACCCATGGACCCAACGGGTGCCCCAGGGCCACCCATGGACCCAACAATCACCCATGGACCCAACAACTGCCCCATGGACCCAACAGGTGCCCCAGGGCCACCCATGGAGCCAACAATCACCCATGGACCCAACGGGTGCCCCAAGGCCACCCATGGACCCAACAATCACCCATGGACCCAACAACTGCTCCATGGACCCAACAGGTGCCCCAGGGCCACCCATGGAGCCAACAATCACCCATGGACCCAACGGGTGCCCCAAGGCCACCCATGGACCCAACAATCACCCATGGACCCAACAACTGTCCCATGGACCCAACGGGTGCCCCAGGGCCACCCATGGAGCCAACAATCACCCATGGACCCAACGGGTGCCCCAAGGCCACCCATGGACCCAACAATCACCCATGGACCCAACAACTGCCCCATGGACCCAACAGGTGCCCCAGGGCCACCCATGGAGCCAACAATCACCCATGGACCCAACAGGTACCCCATGGCCACCCATGGACCCAACAATCACCCATGGACCAAACGGGTGCCCCATGGACCCAAGAACTGCCCCATACACCCAACGGGTGCCCCAGGGCCACCCATGGAGCCAACAATCACCCATGGACCCAAGAATCACCCATGGACCCAATGGACACCTGGAGACCCAACAATCACCCATGGACCCAACAATCACCCATGGACCCAACGGGTACCCCATGGCCACCCATGGACTCAACAATCACCCATGGACCCAACAATCACCCATGGACCCAATGAGTGCCCCAGGGCCACCCATAGACCCAACAATCACCCATGGACCCAACGGGTGCCCCATGGACCCAACGGGTGCCCCATGGACGCAACAACCACCCCATGGAAACAATAGTCCCAACAGGCACCCGGAAACCCAATGGGTGCCCCATGGCCACCCATGGACACTATGGCCACCTTACGGACCCAATGGCCACCCATGGCCCAATGGCCACCCCATGGACCCCAGGGCCACCCCGTGGACACTATGGCCACCCCATGGATCCCAAGGCCACCCCATAGACCACATGGCCACCCCATGGACACTATGGGCACTCCATGGATCCCATGGCCACCCCATGGACCCTATGGTCAACCCTTAACCCAATGTCCACCCATAGACCCAACAGCCACTTATGGACCCAACTGGCACCCATGGCTACTCCATGGACACTATGGCCACCCCATGGATCCCATGGCCACCCCTAGACCAAATAGCCCCTCATTGACCCAACGGCCCCCTATGGACCCAAGAGGCACGCATGGCCGCCCCATGGCCACCCCTAGACCAAATGGCCACCCCATTGACCCAACCAGCACCCATGGCCACCCCACAGACCCCCCATGGACACCATGGCCATCCCATGGACCCAATGGCCACTCATTGACCCAACAGGCACCCATGGCCACCCCATTGACCCAACAGGCACCCCTAGACCCAACGGCCACCCATAGACCCAACAGCCACCTATGGACCCAAGAGGCACCCAGGGCCACCCCATGGACTCCCCACGAACACCATGGCCACCCCTAGACCCAATGGCCACTCATTGACCCAACGGCCCCCTATGGACCCAACAGGCACCCATGGCCACCCCATGGCCACCCCTAGACCCAATGGCCACTCATTGACTCAACAGCCCCCTATGGACCCAATCAGCACCCACAGCCACCCCATGGACCCAACAGGCACCCCTAGACCCAACGGCCACCCCTAGACCCAATGGCCACTCATTGACCCAACGGCCACTCATTGACCCAATGGCCACTCATTGACCCAACAGCCCCCCTATAGACCCAAGCGGCACCCATGGCCACCCCATGGACTCAACGGCCACCCATAGACCCAACAGCCACCTATGGACCCAACAGGCACCCACGGCTGCCCCATGGGCCCTGTGGCCGCCCCATGGACCCTATGGCCACCCCTAGACCCAATGGCCACCCATAGACCCAACAGCCACTCATTGACCCAACCGGACCCCATGGCACCCCATGGACACTATGCCCACTCATTGACCCAATGGCCACCCCCAGTCCAAACAGCCACCTATGGACCCAACAGGCACCCATGGCCACCCCACAGACCCTCCATGGACACCATGGCCATCCCATGGACCCAATGGCCACTCATTGACCCAACGGCCCCCTGTGGACCCAACCGGCACCCATGGCCACCCCATGGACCCAATGACCACTCATTGACCCAACGGCCACCTACGGACCCAACAGGCACCCCATGGACCCAACAGGCACCCATGGCCACCCCTAGACCCAATGGCCACTCATTGACCCTACGGCCCCCTATAGACCCAACAGGCACCCATGGCCACCCCATGGCCACCCCTAGACCCAATGGCCACTCATTGACCCAACGGCCCCCTATAGACCCAACCAGCACCCACGGCCACCCCATGGACCCAACGGCCACCTATAGACCCAACAGCCACCTATGGACCCAACAGGCACCCATGGCCACCCCATAGACCCAATGGCCACTCATTCACCCAATCAGCACCCATGGCCACCCCATGGACCCAACAGGCACCCCTAGACCCAACGGCCCCCTATAGACCCAACAGGCACCCATGGCCACCCCATTGACCCAATGGCCACTCACTGACCCAATGGCCACTCATTGACCCAACAGCTCCCTATAGACCCAACAGGCACCCATGGCCACCCCATTGACCCAACGGGCCACTCATTGACCCAACGGCCCCCTATAGACCCAACCAGCACCCACGGCCACCCCATGGCCACCCCTAGACCCAATGGCCACTCATTGACCCAACAGCCCCCTATGGACCCAATCAGCACCCACGGCCACCCCATGGACCCAACAGGCACCCCTAGACCCAACGGCCACCCCTAGACCCAATGGCCACTCATTGACCCAACGGCCCCCTATGGACCCAACAGGCACCCATGGCCACCCCATGGACCCAACGGCCACCCATAGACCAAACAGCCACCTATGGACCCAACAGGCACCCATGGCCACCCCATGGCCACCCCTAGACCCAAAGACCACTCATTGACCCAACGGCCCCCTACGGACCCAACAGGCACCCATGGCCACCCCACAGACCCTCCATGGACACCATGGCCATCCCATGGACCCAATGGCCACTCATTGACCCAACGGCCCCCTATAGACCCAACCAGCACCCACGGCCACCCCATGGACCCAACGGCCACCCATAGACCCAACAGCCACCTATGGACCCAACAGGCACCCATGGCCACCCCATTGACCCAACGGCCACTCATTGACCCAATGGCCCCCTATGAACCCAACAGCCATCCATGGCCACCCCATGGCCACCCCTAGACCCAATGGCCACTCATTGACCCAATGGCTCCCTATGTACCCAATAGCCACCCATGGCCACCCCATGGCCACCCCTAGACCCAATTGCCACTCACTGACCCAATGGCCATTCATTGACCCAAAAGCCCCCCTATAGACCCAACCAGCACCCACGGCCACCCCATGGACCCAACGGCCACCTATAGACCCAACAGCCACCTATGGACCCAACAGGCACCCATGGCCACCCCATTGACCCAACGGCCCCCTATGGACCCAACAGGCACCCATGGCCACCCCATAGACCCAATGGCCACTCATTCACCCAATCAGCACCCACGGCCACCCCATGGACCCAACAGGCACCCCTAGACCCAATGGCCACCCCTAGACCCAACGGCCCCCTATAGACCCAACAGGCACCCATGGCCACCCCATTGACCCAACGGGCCACTCATTGACCCAACGGCCCCCTATAGACCCAACCAGCACCCACGGCCACCCCATGGACCCAACGGCCACCCATAGACCCAACCAGCACCCACGGCCACCCCTAGACCCAATGGCCACTCACTGACCCAATGGCCACTCATTGACCCAATGGCCACTCATTGACCCAACGGCCCCCTATAGACCCAACCAGCACCCACGGCCACCCCACGGCCACCCCTAGACCCAATGGCCACTCATTGACCCAACCAGCACCCACGGCCGCCCCACGGTCCCCGTGGCCGCCCCCCGGCTCCCCCGCCGTCCCCCCGGCGCCGTCCCCGCCGTCCCCACCTGGCTGATGCGGTTGAAGCCGTACTGCTGGAAGCGCTCGTCGAAGCGGGGCAGCCCCGCGGCGGCCGCCACGTAGAAGGGCTCCCACGGGTCCCTCCACGGCACCGCGTAGGCCACGCGCAGCCGCGGGGCGGGCGGCAGCGCCAACCAGCGCCCGTAGCCCGTCGGGGCCTGGCACCGCGGACACAGCGCCCCATAGAAGGGCCGGGCCACCCCGGCCGCCCACAGGGCCACCAGCTCCTCCTTGGTGGCCGGCAGCGGCGTCCCCTCGGGGACCTCGAACGCCGGCAGCACCAGGGCCACCCCGGCCCAGGTGGCCCAAGGGTCATTGGTGGTGACACCCGGCGGCTCCTTGGGGACATCCGGGGGCTCGGGGGTCACCGGGACCTTGGGGACATCCAGGCCGTTGGGGACACCCAGGTCGTTGGGGACCCCCAAGGGCCCCCCCGTACCCGGCACCTTCGGGTCCCCCAAGGTTTGAGGGTCACCCAAGGGGTTGGGGTTGCCCAAGACCCCCCCAGCGCCCAGTGCCTTTGGGTCACCCAACGCGTTGGTGTCACCCAATGTCTTGGTGTCACCCAAGACCCTCCCGGCACCCAACGCGTTGGCGTCACCCAAAGCGTTGACGTCACCCAACGCGTTGACGTCCCCCAACACGTTGATGCCCCCCGAGACCCTCCCAGTGCCCAACGCGTTGACATCACCCAACGCGTTGACGTCCCCCAAAACGTTGACGTTACTCGATGTGTTGATGTCCCCCAACGCATTGACGTCACCCAACGTGTTGACATCGCCCAACGCATTGACACCCCCTAACGCATTGACATCACCCAACGCGTCGCCACCCCTCAATGCATTGACGCCACCCAACGAGTTGATGCCCCCTAATTCATTGACACCACCCAATGCATTGACGTCACCCAACGCATTGACGTTACCCAACGCATTGACGCCCCCCAACGTGTCGCCACCCCTCAACGCGTTGACGTCACCCAACGCGTTGACGCCCCCCAACGCATTGACGTCCCCCAACGCATTGACGTCCCCCAACGCATTGACGTTACCCAACGCATTGACATCGCCCAACACGTTGACGCCCCCCAACGCATTGACGTCCCCCAATGCATTGACGTTACCCAACGCATTGACGCCCCCCAATGCATTGACGTCCCCCAACGCGTTGACGCCCCCCAACGCATTGACGGCCCCCAACGCATTGACATCGCCCAACGCGTTGACGTCCCCCAATGCGTTGACGCCCCCCAACGCGTTCACGCCCCCCAACGCATTGACGCCCCCCAACGCATTGACACCCCCCAACGCATCGCCGCCCCCGCGCAGCCCCGCAGGCGCCCCCCGGCTCAGCAGCCCCACGAGGGCCTCGCGCAGCCCCGCGCTGGGGGCCACGTCGGCGTCGAGGACGAGCACGAAGCGCCCGGCGCCCGCGCGGGCCACGTTGCGCAGCAGGTTCCCGGGGTACGGGGTGCCCCCCAGCGCGTAGTTGGGGGGCGCCGGCGCCGCCGCCGCCTCCTCCAGCGCCCGCCGGCACCGGGGCTCCGTATCCATCGTATCCGTCGTATCCGACGCATCTGACGTATCCGACCGCACGGGCGCGCGCGGCCGCCCCGGCGCCGCCGCCGCCGTCACCGCGTGGAGCCGCAGGCGCCGCCGCAGCCCCCGGCAGCCCCCCAGCGCCGCCAGCAGCCGCCGCAGCCGCGCGCGGCCCCCCGGCCCGGCCGCCAGCACCGCGGCCGCCACGGGGCCCCCCCAGCGGCCCCCCAGCGCCAGCAGCGCCGCCGCCACCCGCTCGGGGGTCCCGTGCGTGGCCAGGGCGACGTCGGGACCCGTAGGGGACGCGGGGGGCGGCGCCAGGAGGTCCCGGTGGACGCGGAAGGCGCCCGACGCGTCCGGGCGGCCCCGGCGCGGGGGGACCCGGGGGGCGCCCCGGGGGGCGCGGGGACCCCCCAGCAGGGCCAGGTAGAGGAGCTGGGACAGGGCCAGCGCGGCCAGGGCCCACGGGAGGGCGGAGCGCGCCGCGCGCATGGGGAGATGGGGAATCTATGGGGCACGGAGGAACCTATGGGGTAGGGGTGCTATGGGGCAGGGGTGCTATGGGGCAGGAGTGCTATGGGGCACGGTGCTATGGGGCGGGGGCGCTATGGGGCGGGGGGGAATCTATGGGGCACGGAGGAACCTATGGGGCAGGGTGCTATGGGGCAGGGGTGCTATGGGGTGGGGGGGCTATGAGGTGGGGTGCTATGGGGTGGGGGTGCTATGGGGCGGGGTGCTGTGGGGTGGGGAGCTATGGGGCAGAGGGGCTATGGGTTGGGGTGCTATGGGGTGGGGGTGCTATGGGGCAGGGTGCTATGGGGCAGGGTGCTGTGGGGTGGGGGTGCTATGGGGCAGGGTGCTATGGGGCAGGGGGGCTATGGGTTGGGGTGCTATGGGGCGGGGTGCTGTGGGGCAGGGAGCTATGGGGCGGAGAGTGCCTATGGGGCAGGGTGCTATGGGGTGAGGTGCTATGGGGCAGGGCCTATGGGGCGGGAGGAACCTATGGGACAGGGGTGCTGTGGGGCGGGGAGCTATGGGGTGGGGGCTATGAGGCAGGGTGCTATGGGGCGGGGGGAGGCTATGGGGCACGGGTGCCTATGGGGCAGAGTGCTATGGGGCGGGGTGCTATGGGGCAGGGGCGCTATGGGGCAGGGGCGCTATGGGGCAGGAGTGCTATGGGGCGGGGGCGCTATGGGGCAGGAGTGCTATGGGGCAGGGTGCTATGGGGCGGGGGCGCTATGGGGCGGGGGGGAATCTATGGGGCACGGAGGAACCTATGGGGTAGGGGCGCTATGGGGCAGGGGGGAACCTATGAGACAGGGGGGAACCTATGGGGCAGGGGTGCTATGGGGCAGGGGTGCTATGGGGCAAGAGGGAACCTATGGGGCAGGGGGGAACCTATGAGACAGGGGGGAACCTATGGGGCAGGGGGGCTATGGGGCAGGGGGGAACCTATGAGACAGGGGGGAACCTATGGGGCAGGGGGGCTATGGGGCAGGGGGGAACCTATGGGGCAGGGGGGAACCTATGGGGCGGGGGGAACCTATGGGGTAGCAGTGCTATGGGGCAGGGGTGCTATGGGGCAGAGGGAATCTATGGGACAGGAGGGAACCTATGGGGCAGGAGGGAACCTATGGGGCAGGGGTGCTATGGGGCAGGGGGGAACCTATGGGACAGGGGGGAACCTATGGGGCAGGGGTGCTATGGGGCAGGGGTGCTATGGGGTGGGAGCACCGGCTGTGGGGCAGGCAGCACCTGTGGGGCCACCAGGACCCGCTACGGGGCAGGGGGGAACCTATGGGGCAGGGGCACCTGTGGGGCCGCCAGCACCGGCTATGGGGCAGGGGACACCTGTGGGTGCAGGGGGCACCATAGGACCTGCTATGGGGCAGGGACCAGGGGGCGCCTATAGAGCAGGGGACACCCACGCGGCCCCCGGGACCCGCTATGGGGCAGGGGGTCCCTATGGGTCCCTATGGGGCCCTATGGGGCAGGGGGCCCCCTTGGGCGCGGGGGGGGGGGGCGGTTCGCGCCGCAGGGCCGGGTCTCACCGCGCAGCCGAGCCGGGAGCGCCCGCGCATGCGCGGGGCGGGGCCGGGAGCCGGGGGCGGGGCCAAGGGCAGGGGCGGGGCCGGGAGCCGGGGGCGGGGCCGGGAGCCGGGGGCGGGGCCAGGCGGCTGCGGCGGGGCCGGGAGCCGGGGGCGGGGCCAAGGGCAGGGGCGGGGCCGGGAGTCCCGGGCGGGGCTCAGGAGCCCGGGGAGGAGCTCGGGGCGGGGCCAGGAGTCCGGGGGCGGGGCCGGGAGCCCGGGGCGGGGCCAAAGAGTCCGCGGCGGGACCCGGGAACCAGGGGCGGGGCCCGGGAACCAGGGGCGGGGCCCGGGAGCCAGGGGCGTGGCCGGGAGCCGGGGGCGGGGCCGGGAGCCGGGGGCGTGGCCGGGGGCGTGGCCAATGGGCGGGGCGTTGCCTCGTTTCCCCGCCCCCCGCGCCGGAAGCAGCCGCCGCTCGGATTCGTCACCTCTTTTATTGCCCGGTGGCCGCGGGGACGTCCCCAAAGCCCGGGGGACAACGAGGGGACACGGGGGGGGGGGGGGCTGTCCCCTCCCTTGGGGACATTTGGGGGGGGGGACATTGGGGACAGTGCGGGGGGGGGGCTCTGTCCCTTGAGTTGGGACGTTGGGGACATTGGGGACGTTGGGGACGTTGGGGACATTGGGGACATCGGGGACGTTGGGGACATTGGGGACGTTGGGGACATTGGGGACATCGGGGACGTTGGGGACGTTGGGGACGTTGGGGACATCGGGCCGTTATGGGGCTCAGTCCGTCGAGGTGGGGACATTGGGGACATTGGGGACATTGGGGACGTTGGGGACATTGGGGACAAGGCGCCCACGTCCCTCTGGGGGACGCCAGGTCTCAGTCCGTCGGTTGGGGACATTGGGGACGTTGGGGACATCCAGCTCCGCTCGTCCCAGTCCATCGGGTTGGGGACATTGGGGACATGGAGTCGTGATGTCCCTTGGTCGCATGGGGGACATTGGGGACATCCAGCTCCGCAGGTCCCAGGCCATCGGGTTGGGGACGTTGGGGACATTGGGGACATCGAGTCGTGTCCCAGTCCGTCGGGTTGGGGACATTGGGGACATCCAGCTCCGCTTGTCCCAGTCCATCAGGTTGGGGACGTTGGGGACGTTGGGGACATCGAGACGTGTCCCAGTCCATCGGGTTGGGGACATTGGGGACATCCAGCTCCGCTCAGGCCATCGGGTTGGGGACATCGAGCTGTGATGTCCCTTGGTCGCCTTGGGGACGTTGGGGACATCGAGACGTGTCCCAGTCCATCAGGTTGGGGACATTGGGGACATTGAGACGTGTCCCAGTCCATCGCGTTGGGGACGTTGGGGACGTTGGGGACATCGAGTCGTGTCCCAGTCCGTCGGGTTGGGGACATTGGGGACATCCAGCTCCGCTTGTCCCAGTCCATTGGGTTGGGGACATTGGGGACGTTGGGGACATCGAGTCGTGTCCCGGTCCATTGGGTTGGGGACGTTGGGGACGTTGGGGACATTGAGTCGTGTCCCAGGCCATCGGGTTGGGGGACATCGAGCTGTGATGTCCCTTGGTCGCGTTGGGGACGTTGGGGACATCGAGTCGTGTCCCAGTCCATCGCGTTGGGGACGTTGGGGACATCGAGCCCCGACGTCTCTCGCTGGCGTTGGGGACATCGGGGACATCCGGCCGCGTCGCGTCCTTGGTGCCGGTGCCATCGGGTCGCGACGTGTCACAGTCCGGGACGTTGGGGACATTGGGGACATTGGGGACATTGGGGACATTGGGGACATCGGGGACCTCAGGTCCCCGGGTGGGGGGGGGGTCTTGGGGACATTGGGGACCATGAACCAGCTTGGTCCCCTCGTTGGGGACATTGGGGACATGGAGCCACCGCGCGGCTCTGTCCCGGGGGAGGGGACATTGGGGGGGGGCATTGGGGACATGGAGCCCCCGATTAGGGGACATTGGGGACAATGGGGGGGGGGCACCTCCTTTAAGGGCAGAGGGGCCCAGGCGTCCGGGGGGGAGGTGACAATAGGGGTGGGAGGGGGAGAACAGGGGACATTGGGGACAATGGGGGGGATCCCAAGAGGGGCCCAGGCGTCCGGGGGGGGAGGTGACAATGGGGGGGAAGAACAGGGGACATTGGGGACAATGGGGGGGAGCCCAAGAGGGGCCCAGGCGTCCGGGGGGGGGAGGTGACAATGGGAGGGGAGAACAGGGGACATTGGGGACAATGGGGGGGTGACAATAGGGGTGGGAGGGGGGAGAACAGGGGACATTGGGGACAATGGGGGGGGGGGGCACCTCCTTTAAGGGCAGAGCGGCCCGAGAGGGGCCCAGGCGTCCGGGTGCGGGGTGGGGGGGGGGGGAGGGGGGCACGCGGCCCCCCCCCCAATTACCAAAGAGACTCGTTACGAGTTAAATTAGCGGCAGGCGCCGGGGGGGCCGGCGGGGGGGGACATGGCAATGTGCCATACTGGGGGCAAGTCGCGTCACAGACTTAGGTCACAACGAGGGGGCGCTCCCGCCTGCGGGGGGGGGACAAGGACAAGGGGGGGGGGGTCAGGGGGCCCCGGCGTCCGGGTGGCACCGGGACGTCCCCCCCTGACCCCCCCCAAACACGTGGTCGAGGGGCCCAGGCGTCCTGGACACCCCCCCATCCTGCTCAGTAACTTGGGGACCGGGTCCCTGCAGCCCCCCCAAAGGGGCCCTGGCGTCCGGGGGGATGATCCCAAAGGGGCCCTGGTGTCCGGAGGGGGATGATCCCAAAGGGCCCCGGTGTCCGGGGGATGATCCCAAGGGGCCCTGGTGTCCGGGGGGATGATCCCAAAGGGGCCCTGGTGTCCGGGGGGATGATCCCAAAGGGCCCCTGGTGTCCGGGGGGCACCAATCCCAAAGGGGCCCTGGCATAAGGGGAGGATGATCCCAAAGGGGCCCTGGTGTCCGGGGGGATGATCCCAAAGGGCCCCGGTGTCCAACAGGGAATGATCCCAAGGGGCCCGGGTGTCCGGGAAGCACCAATCCCAAGGAGCCCCAGTGTCCGGAGGGGAATGATCCCAAAGGGCCCCAGCATCTGGGGCAGGGAATAATCCCAAAGGGTCCCCGTGTCCAGCAGGGAATGATCCCAAAGGGGCCCTGGCATCCAGGAGGACACCAATCCCAAAGGGGCCCTGGCATAAGGGGAGGATGATCCCAAAGGGCCCTGGCGTCCGGGGTGGGGGACGATCCCAGAAGGTCCCTGGTGTCTGGGAGGGAATGATCCCAAAGCGGCCCTGGCGTCCGGGGGGCACCAATCCCAAGGGTCCCTGGTATCTGGGAGGGAATGATCCCGAGGGGCCCCGGCGTCCGGGGGGATGATCCCAAAGGGCCCCAGTGTCCCCGGGGCTGATCCCAAGGGGCCCCAGCATCCAGGAGGGGATGATCCCAAGTGTCCCCGGTATCCGGGAGGGCCCCGGCGTCCGGGCGCGCGCACCTTGGCGGAAGGCGTCCTGGAGGCGGCTCCGGGGGAGTTGATACAACTCAGCGAAGGGGTCGCGGGGCGACCGGGCCGGGGGGGGCCGGGGGGGGCCGGCGGCGCCGCCGCCCGGACGCCTGGGCCCCCGCCGCGCCGGGCGCCGCCGGGGGGGCCCCTCGGGGGGCGGCGACGTCTCCGGCGTCAGGAGGGCAACGGGCGGCGGCGCCCGGGGCCCCCCGGGGCTCTCGGGACTCGGGGGCAGCTTCTCGGGCGCCGCCTCGGGGGGCTCCGGGGGGCCGAAGGCGAAAGGCGGCGCCTGGCGGGGGGTGTACGGGGGGGTCCAGGTCTCGGCCGCCGCCCCCGGGGCCTCCCCCGTGACGCCCGGCACCGCCGCGGGGGGGCGCGGGGGGGCGTCGGGAGCGGGGCCGGTGGAGGAGCCAACGTTGGGTCTCATGGGGGCGTCGAGAGCGGGGCCAAGGTTGAGGCCAACGTTGGGTCTCATGGGGGCGTCAAGAGCAGGGCCAAGGTTGGCACCAACAGAGAGTCCAAGGTTGGGTCTCATGGGGGCGTCGAGAGCGGGGCCAATGGAGGATCCAACGTTGGGTCTCATGGTAGAGTCAAGAGTAGGTCCAAGGTTGGCACCAACAGAGAGTCCAAGGTTGGGTCTCATGGGGGCGTCAAGAGCAGGGCCAAGGTTGAGGCCAACGTTGGGTCTCATGGGGGTGTCGAGAGCGGGGCCGATGGAGGATCCAACGTTGGGTCTCATGGTAGAGTCAAGAGTAGGTCCAAGGTTGGCACCAACAGAGAGTCCAAGGTTGGGTCTCATGGGGGCGTCGAGGGCGGGGCCAATGGAGGATCCAACGTTGGGTCTCATGGTAGAGTCAAGAGTAGGTCCAAGGTTGGCACCAACAGAGAGTCCAAGGTTGGGTCTCATGGGGGCGTCAAGAGCGGGGCCAAGGTTGAGGCCAACGTTGGGTCTCATGGGGGCGTCGAGAGCGGGTCCAACGTTGGCGCCAACAGAGAGTCCAATATTGAGTCTCTTGGTGGGTTCAACAGCAGGTCCAAGGTTGGGACCGATGGAGGATCCAATGTTGGGTCTGATGGTGGAGTCAAGAGTAGGTCCAAGGTTGGCACCAACAGAGAGTCCAAGGTTGGGTCTCTTGGTGGGGTCAAGAGCAGGTCCAAGGTTGGCGCCGATAGAGGATCCAATGTTGGGTCTCATGGTAGAGTCAAGAGTAGGTCCAAGGTTGGCATCAACATTGGATCTCATGGGGGCATCAAGAGCAGGTCCAAGGTTGGCACCAAGGTTGGGTCTCATGGGGGCATCAAGAGCAGGGCCAATGGAGGATCCAACGTTGGGTCTCATGGTGGGCTCAAGAGTAGGTCCAAGGTTGGGGCCGATGGAGGATCCAACGTTGGGTCTCATGGGGGCGTCAAGAGCAGGTCCAAGGTTGGGTCTCATGGTGGAGTCAAGAGCAGGGCCAAGGTTGGGGCCAATAGAGGATCCAACATTTGGTCTCATGGTAGGGTCAAGAGTAGGTCCAAGGTTGGCACCAATGTTGGGTCTCATGGTAGAGTCAAGAGTAGGTCCAAGGTTGGCACCAACAGAGAGTCCAAGATTGGGTCTCATGGGGGCATCAAGAGCAGGAACAAGGTTGGGTCTCATGGTGGGGTCAACAGCAGGTCCAAGGTTGGCACCAATGTTGGTTCTCATGGTAGAGTCAAGAGTAGGTCCAAGGTTGGCACCAACAGAGAGTCCAAGGTTGGGTCTCATGGGAGCGTCAAAAGTAGATCCAAGCTTGGGGCCAACAGTGGGTCCAAGATTGGGGCTCATGGTGGAGTCAAGAGCAGGTCCAAGGTTGGCACCAACAGAGAGTCCAAGGTTGGGTCTCATGGTGGGGTCAAGAGCAGGTCCAAGGTTGGCACCAACAGTAGGTCCAAGGTTGGGTCTCATGGTGGAGTCAAGAGTAGATCCGAGGTCAGCACCAATGTTGGGTCTCATGGGGGCATCAAGAGCAGGTCCAAGGTTGGGGCCAATGGAGGATCCAACGTTGGGTCTCATGGTGGGGTCAAGAGCAGGTCCAAGGTTGGCACCAACAGTAGGTCCAAGGTTGGGTCTCATGGTGGGGTCAAGAGTAGGTCCAAGGTTGGCATCAACATTGGGTCTCATGGTAGAGTCAAGAGCAGGTCCAAGGTTGGCATCAAAGTTGGGTCTCATGGGGGCATCAAGAGCAGGTCCAAGGTTGGCACCAACAGTGGGTCCAAGGTTGGGTCTCATGGTGGGGTCAGGATTGGATCCAAGGTTGGTGCCGATGACGGGTCCAACACTGGGCCTCATGGTGGCATCAAGATCGGGTCCAAGGTCGGTGTCAATGCCAAGGTCAATGGTGGACGCGATGGTGTCTCCCATGGTGGCCTCGAGCCCGGCGCCGACGCTGATCCCGACGGCCGATCCGATGGTGGATCCCACTGCGGATCCTGGGGCAGGTCCCGCATTGGTGGCTCCAGCCCTTGAGGCCACCCCGGCTCCGAACCGGGGTCCCCTGTCGGCGCCGACGCTGATCCCGACGGCCGATCCGATGCCAAGACGAGGTCCCCCGTTGTCACCGAGCCCCAGAGCGGGGCCCAGGGCCGCTCCGACGTCAGCTCCGAACCGGCGTCCCGCATGGGCTCCAAGGGCGGCTCCGAACCGAGGGCTGGCGTCACCTCCGAGGCCAAGTCCGATGCCAGATCCCAGGTCCGGTCCAATATCGGTGCCAACACCGAGTCCGATGCCGGCGCCGAGACCGGAGTCCATTTCAGCCCCAATGCTCAGTCCGATGTCGTCTCCGAGATCGAGTCCGAGGCCACCTCGGAGACCGGGGCCGACGTCGGCTCCGGAGCCGAAGCCGGTGGCCGCGTTGGCTCCGGTGCTGAGATCGAGTCCGATGCCGGAGGCCAGAGCGGGACCGACGTCAGCGCCGAGGTCGACGTCAACTCCGATGGTGGCTCCAACGCCCAGGCCAACGTTGGCACCGAGGTTGGGACCGACGGTGACGCCGTTGGGTCCAAGGTTGGCACCAACGTTGACTCCGTTGGGTCCAACATTGGGGCCGATGGTGACACTGTTGGGTCCAAAGTTGGTGCCAACGTTGACGCTGTTGGGGCTGATGGTGACGCCGTTGGGTCCAAGGTTGGCGCTGACATTGACGCCATTGGGTCCAACATTGGGGCCAATGGTGAGGCCGTTGGGTCCAATGTTGGCACCAACGTTGACACTGTTGGGTCCAAGGTTGGCACCGACATTGACACCGTTGGGCCCAAGGTTGGGGGCGATGGTGACACCGTTGGGTCCAAGGTTGGCACCAACGTTGACGCTGTTGGGTCCAAGGTTGGGGCCGATGGTGACGCCGTTGGGTCCAAGGTTGGCACCGACGTTGACTCCGTTGGGTCCAAGGTTGGGGCCGATGGTGACGCCGTTGGGTCCAAGGTTGGCACCGACATTGACGCTGTTGGGTCCAAGGTTGGGGCCGATGGTGACGCCGTTGGCGCCGATGTTGGGCGCGATGTTGACGCCCACGTTGGCGGGGCCGATGTTGACGCCCACGTTGACGCCCACGTTGGGCCCCACGTTGACGCCCACGTTGACGCCCACGTTGGCGCCCAGGCCGAGGTCGCCGGCTCCCGCTCGGCCGCCGGGGAAGTCGAGGCCGGGGAAGTCGAGGCCGGGGCCCAGGGGAGGCTCCGGGGGGCCCAGCGGGGCCGGGGGGGCTTCGGCCTCCAACTGCTGCCGGAGGCACCAGGCCTCGGCCTCGCTGCGGGTGACAATGGGGCCGGGTCACCCCGGGGCGCCTGGGCCCCAGGGTTGGGGACACCCGGACGCCTGGGACCCTGGGGTTGGGGACACCCAGGTGGCTGTGTCCTCCTGGGTCCCTGGGTCCCTGGGATCGGGAACACCTGGGTTCCCAGGATTAGGGACACCCGGACGCCTGGGCCCCCGGGGTTGGGGACACCCGTGTTCCCGGGGTTGGGGACACCTGGACACCTGGGTTCCCAGGGTTGGGGACACCTGGGCCCCTGGAGTTGGGGACACTGGGACACCTGGGTTCCCAGGGTTGGGGACACCCGTGTTTCTGGGGTTGGGGACACCTGGGCCCCTGGGGTTGGGAACATCTGTGTTTCTGGGGTTGGGGACACCCGGACACCTGGGCCCCTGGGGTTGGGGACACCCATGTTCCCAGGGTTGGGGACACCCGTGTTCCCGGGATTGGGGACACCCGGATGCCTGGGCCCCTGGGGTTGGGGACACCCGTGTTTCTGGGGTTGGGGCCCCCCGGACGCCTGGGCCCCCGGGGTTGGGGACACCTGGGTCCCTGGGGTTGGGGACACCCGTGTTCCCGGGGTTGGGGCCCCCCGGACGCCTGGGCCCCTCACCTGATGACGAAGTTGTGGCCCAGCAGGGGCCCGTCGGGGCCCTCGGGCCGCACCAGGGCGTAGACCCAGGTCCAGCCCAGGCCGTCCTTGCGCTGCAGCCGGGCCACCATCTCGGCGCGGCCCTCGGGCGCCGCCCCCGCTGCGGGGACACGGGGACGTTGGGGACAGCGGGTGACAGCGACGCCACCCTTGGTGGGGGGGGACACCCTGGAGCACCCTTGGGGACGGGGGGGGTGGGGGTGTTTGGGGACGAGGGGCTGTTGGGGACAGGAGGGGGTGGGAGCCCTTGGGGACATGGGCATGAAGGGACACGAGACCTTGGGGACAAAGGGATGCTGAGACCCCTTGGGGACACAACTGGGCTCATGGGGATGGGGCCCTTGGGGACGTTGGGATGGGGGACACTGGGATTTGGGGGATGTTGGGATGGGGGACACCAGGACCTTGGGGACATTGGGATGAGGACACCAGGTCCTTGGGGACATTGGGATGGGGGACACTGGGATTCGGGGGACATGGGGATGGGAGACGCCAGGACCTTGGAGGACATTGGGATGAGGACACCAGGATTTGAGGACATTGGGATGGGGACACCGTGTCCTCGAGGACATTGCGGTGGGGGACACTGTCCTTGGGGACACTGGGATGGGGGACACCGTGTCCTCGGGGACATGGGGGACACCAGGCCCTTGGGGACCCTGGCATGGGGACACCGTGTCCTTGGGGACATTGGGATGGGGACACCAGGATTCAGGGGACATGGGTATGGGGGACACCAGGACCCTGGGGACATTGAGAGGGGGGACACCAGGATTCGGGGGACGTGGGGATGGGAGACACCAGGATCTTGGGGACATTGGGATGGGGACACTGGGATTCGGAGGACATGGGGATGAGAGACACCAGGACCTTGGGGACATTGAGATGGGGGACACCAGGATTCGGGGGACGTGGGGATGGGGGACACCAGGACCTTGGGGATGTTGAGATGGGGGCCACCAGCATTTGGGGACATTGGGATGGGGGACACCAGGATTTGGGGGACGTGGGGATGGGAGACACCAGGACCTTGGAGGACATTGGGATGGGGGCACCAGGATTTGAGGACATTGGGATGGGGACACCGTGTCCTTGGGGACACTGGGATGGGGACACTGTCCTTGGGGACACTGGGATGGGGGACACCGTGTCCTCGGGGACATGGGGGACACCAGGCCCTTGGGGACCCTGGCATGGGGACACCGTGTCCTTGGGGACATTGGGATGGGGACACCAGGATTCAGGGGACATGGGTATGGGGGACACCAGGACCTTGGGGACATTGAGATGGGGGACACCAGGATTCGGGGGACGTGGGGATGGGGGACACCAGGACCTTGGGGACATTGAGATGGGGGACACCAGGATTCGGGGGACGTGGGGATGGGGGACACCAGGACCCTGGGGACATTGAGATGGGGGACACCAGGATTCGGGGGACGTGGGGATGGGGGACACCAGGACCTTGGGGACATTGAGATGGGGGACACCAGGATTCGGGGGACGTGGGGATGGGGGACACCAGGACCCTGGGGACATTGAGATGGGGGACACCAGGATTCGGGGGACGTGGGGATGGGGGACACCAGGACCTTGGGGATGTTGAGATGGGGGCCACCAGCATTTGGGGATATTGGGATGGGGGACACCAGGATTCGGGGGACGTGGGGATGGGGGACACCAGGCCCTTGGGGACATTGGGATGGGGGACACCAGGTCCTTGGGGACAGGGGGGACACCGGGATTCGGGGAATGTTGGGATGGGGGACACCAGGCCCTTGGAGACACTGGGGTGGGGGACATCGGGTCCTCGAGGACATTGGGATGGGGGACACCAGGCCCTTGGGGACCCTGGGATGGGGACACCGTGTCCTCAGGGACGTTAGGATGGGGGACACGGTGTCCTCGGGGCCAGGGGACATTGGGATGGGGACACCGTGTCCTCAGGGACATCGGGATGGGGACATGGTGTCCTCGGGGACGTTAGGATGGGGGACACGGTGTCCTCAGGGCCAGGGGACATTGGGATGGGGACACCGTGTCCTCAGGGACATCGGGATGGGGACACGGTGTCCTCGGGGACGTTAGGATGGGGGACACGGTGTCCTCGGGGCCAGGGGACATTGGGATGGGGACACCGTGTCCTCAGGGACATCGGGATGGGGACATGGTGTCCTCGGGGCAGGGGACACCGGGAGGGGTCCTCACCGAGCCGCAGGTGCCGGGTGGCCACGTGCTGCAGGTCGTCCGGGTGCAGCAGCCCGTACCAGGAGCGGCCCCGCAGCTCCGGCGCCCCGAAGCCCAGGTGGAACAGGACACTGCGGGGGGGGGACAGCACCCATGGGTGCCCGGAGCGCCCACCCTGCGTGGGGACCCGCGGGAGCCGCCTCGGGTGGGGGGACACCAGGACATCTGGGTCCGTGGGAGTGGGGACACCAGGGCACCCACGTCATGGGAATGGGGACACCAGGGCACCCACGTCATGGGGACACTTGGCCATGGGGTCCTTGGGAATGGGGACACCAGGACACCCTCATCTTGGGAGTGGGGACACTTGGCCATGGGGTCCTTGGGAATGGGGACACCAGGACATCCGGGTCCATTGGAGTGGGGACACCAGGGCACCCTCGTCATGGGAATGGGGACACCAGGGCACCCTCGTCATGGGAGTGGGGACACTTGGCCATGGGGTCCTTGGGAATGGGAATGCCAGGACACCTGGGTCCATGGGAATGGGGACATCAGGACACCCTTGTCATGGGCGTGGGGACACTTGGGCATGTGGGTCCTTGGGAATGGGAACAGAGGACATCTGGGTCCTTGGGAATGGGGATACCAGGACTCCTGGATCCATGGGAATGGGGACACCAGGACACCCTCATCATGGGAGTGGGGACACTTGGCCATGTGGGTCCTTGGGTGTAGGGACACCAGGACACCTGGGTCCATTGGAGTGGGGACACCAGGGCACTCTCATCATGGGAGTGGGGTCACTTGGCCATGGGGTCCTTGGGAATGGGGACTGCGGGACACCTGGATCCATGGGTGTAGGGACACCAGGACACCCTTGTCATGGGAATGGGGACACCAGGGCACCCTCATCATGGGAGTGGGGACACTTGGCCATGTGGGTCCTTGGGAATGGGGACACCAGGACACCTGGGTCCTTGGGAATGGGGACACCAGGACACCCTCGTCATGGGAGTGGGGACACTTGGCCATGTGGGTCCTTGGGTGTAGGGACACCAGGACACCTGGGTCCATGGGAGTGGGGACACCAGGACACCCTCGTCATGGGAGTGGGGACACTTGGCCATGTGGGTCCTTGGGAATGGGGACGCCAGGACACCCTCATCATGGGAGTGGGGACACTTGGCCATGTAGATCCTTGGGAATGGGGACACCAGGACCCCTGGGTCCTTGGGAATGGGGACACCAGGACAGCTGGGTCCATTGGAGTGGGGACACTTGGGCATGTGGATCCTTGGGAATGGGGGCACCAGGACACCTGGGTCCATGTGAGTGGGGACACTTGGCCATGTGGGTCCATGGGAATGGGGACACCAGGACACCCTCATCATGGGAGTGGGGACACTTGGCCATGTGGGTCCACAGGAATGGGGACACCAGGGTCCTTGGGTGCTGGTCCCCCCAGAAGACCATCCACTCCCTGGGCCACCACCCCCATAGGATCCCCCCCGCGCTCCCGGACGCCGGGGCCCCTCCGCACCTCTCGGAGGCGTCGAGCAGCGCCAGGTCCCTGGCGTGGCAGGTCTCGAAGGAGGCCAGGAGCAGCGAGTCGGCGGCGGCGGCGCCGCGGGGCCGCGGCTCCAGCGGGGAGCAGAAGGCCACGAAGACGGGCCGGGCGGCGCCGCGGGGCCCCGGCGCGCGGAACCGGCCCCGCAGCAGCACCAGTTTGTTGCCGCCGCTCTGGCGCCGCGCCGCCTTGGCCGTGGAGAAGCGGCAGCGCAGGAGGCGCTCTGGGGGTGGAAGGGACAAGAGGGGGTCAGCGGAGGGGGGAACGGTGGCCAAAGTGCCACCCCGGGGTGCCCGCGTGGCTGGTGCCTCGTCTGGCACCCGTCTGTCCACCCATCTGCCCATCCATCCCGCTATCCGATTAGCCATCCGTCCATCCATGCATCCATCCACCCGTCTAACCAAGCATCCGCCCATCCATCCATCCATCCATCCATCCATCCGCCCATCCATCCATCCACCCATCCATCCATCCATCCATGTGTCCATCCTGTCATACAACTACCCATCCATCCATGTCCATTCATCCATCCACCCATCCAACCAAACATCCATCCATCCATCCATCCATTGAACCGTCCATCCACCCACCCACCCATCCATCCATCCATCCATCCACCCATCCAACCAAACATCCATCCATCCATCCATCCATTGAACCGTCCATCCACCCATCCATCCATCCATCCATGCATCCATGCATCTATCCATTCATCCATCCAACTATCCATCCATCCATCCATCCAACCGTCCATCCACATGTCCATCCCACCATCCAACTATCCATCCATCCGTCTATTCATCCAACCATCCATCAATCCACCCATCCAACCAAACACCTGCCCGCCCATCCATCCATCCAACCGTCCATCCATGTGTCCATCCTGTCGTCCAACTACCCATCCATCCATGTCCATCCGTCCATCCACCCACCCATCCAGCCAAACATCTGTCCATCCATCCATCCATGTGTCCATCCCCCCCTCCAACTATCCATCCATCCAACCGTTCATCCACGTGTCCATCCTGCCATCCAACTATCCATCCATCCAACTGTCCGTCCATCCATGCATCCATGCATCCATCCATCCGTTCATCCATCCACCCAACTATCCATCCATCCATCCATGCATCCATGCATCCATCCATCTGTTCATCCATCCACCCAACTATCCATCCATCCATCCACCCACCCATCCAATCAAACATCTGTCCATCCATCCATCCATCCATCCATCCATCCATCCATCCATCCATCCATCCGTCTGTTCATCCATCCATACAACTATTCATCCATCCAAACATCTGCCCGTCCATCCATGCATCCATTCATCCATCCGTCCATCCAACTACCCATCCATCCATGCCTCCATCCATTGATCCATGCATCCATCCATTCATCCACCCAACCCCCCGTCTATCTCTCCACATGTCCCTCCATCCTCCCATCCTCTGTCCCCCCCGTTGACCCGGTCCCCAGTCACCTCCATCTCCAGGACAGGGCAGGGCCAGCTGGGTCCTCACGGCCAGGTGGTCGGCGGGGTCCAGGATGTCGTAGAGGCTGTCGCCCTGGGCCACCAGGTCCACCTGGGGGTGGGTATCAGTCAGGGGGGCTCCCCTGGCACCGCTTGGGACCCCCAACCTCTGCCCAGCCCCGAGACCCTTCTCTGGCTCCTCCTCCCTCCATGGGACCCATCTGCAGCCCATCACGTCCCATCTGCATCTATCCATCCTCTAGGACCTCCCTCCATTCTCTTGGACCTTCTTCCACCTCTCCACACTGCCAGGACCTCTCTCCATCCCTCCATCCCCTTGGATCTCCCTCCATCCTCTTGGACCTTCCTCCATCCCCTTGGACCTCCCTCCATCCCTCCATCCTCTTGGACCTCCCTCCATCCCTCCATCCCCTTGGATCTCACTCCATCCCTCCATCCCCTTGGATCTTCCTCCGTCCCCTTGGACCTCCCTCCATCCCCTTGGATCTCCCTCCATCCCTCCATCCTCTTGGATCTCCCTCCATCCCTTTGGACCTTCCTCCATCCTCTTGGATCTCCCTCCATCCCTCCATCCCCTTGGATCTCCCTCCATCCCTCCATCCCCTTGGACCTTCCTCCATCCCTTGGATCTCCCTCCATCCCTCCATCCCCTTGGACCTTCCTCCATCCCCTTGGACCTTCCTCCATCCTCCTAGGACCTCTCTCCATCCCTCCATCCCCCTGGTCCTCCCTCCATCCCCTTGGACCTCCCTCCATCCCTCCATCCCCTTGGACCTTCCTCCATCCTCCTAGGACCTCTCTCCATCCCTCCATCCCCCTGGTCCTCCCTCCATCCCCTTGGACCTCCCTCCATCCCTCCATCCCCTTGGACCTTCCTCCATCCCCTTGGATCTCCCTCCATCCCTCCATCCCCTTGGACCTTCCTCCATCCCCTTGGATCTCCCTCCATCCCTCCATCCCCTTGGACCTTCCTCCATCCCCTTGGATCTCCCTCCATCCCTCCATCCCTCCATCCCCTTGGACCTCCCTCCATCCCTCCATCCTCTTGGATCTCCCTCCATCCCTCCATCCTCCTAGAACCTCTCTCCATCCCTCCATCCCCTTGGACCTCCCTCCATCCCCCTGGACCTCCCTCCATCCCCTTGGACCTTCCTCCATCCCCTTGGATCTCCCTCCATCCCTCCATCCCCCTGGACCTCCCTCCATCCCTCCATCCCCTTGGACCTTCCTCCATCCCCTTGGATCTCCCTCCATCCCTCCATCCCCTTGGACCTTCCTCCATCCCCTTGGATCTCCCTCCATCCCTCCATCCCCTTGGACCTCCCTCCATCCCTCCATCCTCTTGGACCTCCCTCCATCCCCCTGGACCTCCCTCCATCCCTCCATCCCCTTGGACCTTCCTCCATCCCCTTGGATCTCCCTTCATCCCTCCATCCCCTTGGACCTCCCTCCATCCCCCTGGACCTCCCTCCATCCCTCCATCCCCTTGGACCTTCCTCCATCCCCTTGGATCTCCCTCCATCCCTCCATCCCTCCATCCCCTTGGACCTCCCTCCATCCCTCCATCCCCTTGGACCTCCCTCCATCCCCCTGGACCTCCCTCCACCCCTCGTCCCTCTCCCGGCCGCCCCGTCCCTGCACCCCGCGCACCATGGAGTGTCCCAGGTGCTGGGCCACGTTCTCGGAGATGTAGACGAGTTTCCCCTCCCCGGTGAAGACCAGCAGGAAGCCGGGCAGAGAGGCCACCAGGTCGTCCAGCTCCGGCCCCGCCAGCAGCTCCGCCAGGGCGCCCTGTGTCGGGCCTGGGTGGGGGGGACACGCGAAGGGGGGGACTCAGCACCCAAGGGCACCCTTGGTGGCCCCTTGGTGGCCCCATGGGCTCAATATCCCCACGGACCCTCAGCACCCAAAGGCTCTTCGCTGTTCCCAGAGCATCCTGGGCCCATCCGTGTCTTGGTCCAGCTCCTGTCCCCTCCTCATCCCGTGGCCGCTCTTGTCCCCTTGTCCAAGTCCTGTCTCACCCCCCGCTCCCCCGATCCTGGACACGGTGATGTCCCCCAGGCCCCATCCTGTCCCCACATCCCGGATCTGGCCCATGATCCTGGTGCTGATCCCGATGCCGGTTCTGTCCCAGTCTGGGTGTCCCCAGTCCCGTCCCTGCCATAGCCCCAGCCCCACTGCCCCATCGCGGTCCCAGTTCCAGGCACCGGATCCCAGCCCTGGTCCTGGCTCTGGTCTCCTTCCCTCATTCCCAGGTTCCAGCCCAGTCCTATCCCTGGTGCTGATCCCCAGTCCCACTGTCCCCGCTCCGGTCCCTGGTCTCTGTCCCTGGTCCTGATCCTGGTTCCCATCCCCGGTTCTCGGTTCCTGATTTCAGTCCCAGTCCCCAATTCCTAATCCTGGTCCCTGGGTCCAGTGTCTGTCCCTGATCCCAGTCCCGGTCCCTGATCCCTAATCCGGGCCCTGTCCCTGATACCGGTCCCTGTCCGTGGTGCTGATCCCGGTCCCCGGTCCTGGTCCCTGTCAACGCTGCTGATCCCTGATTCCTGGTTCGGGTCCTTGCCCCTGATCCCAGTCCCGATCCCCGATCTCGGATCCCTATTCCTGGTCCCTGATTCCAATCCCTGCCCCTGATACCGGTCCCGGGTCCCACTCCCTGATCCCTAATCCTGGTCCTGGTCCCTGATCCCGCTCCCCGTCCATGGTGCTGATCCCGGTCCCTGCTCCCTGTCCATGGAACTGATCCCGTCCCCCCGTCCCTGTCCATGGTGCTGATCCCGGTCCCCGCTCCCTGTCCATGGTGCTGATCCCGGTCCCCGATCCCGATCCCTGTCCATGGTGCTGATCCCGGTCCCCGATCCCGATCCCTGTCCATGGTGCTGATCCCGGTCCCTATCCATGGTACTGATCCCGGTCCCTCTCCATGGTGCTGATCCCGGTCCCCGCTCCCTCTCCATGGTGCTGATCCTGGTCCCCGCTCTCCCGGCTCCAATCCCCGCAGCTCCTCCCGCTCCCGTCTCCAGCTCCGCTTCCCAGTCGCTTCCCCGTCCTGCTACCTCTTCCCCTGTAGCTCCTGCTCCCATCCCGGTCCCCATGCCGGGTCCCGGTCCCCACCTCCGTCCCGTATCCAATCCATGCTCCCATCCCTATCCTGGTCCCCATCTCCACCCCAGCACTGGTCCCGGTGCCCATCCCGGAGCCGATGCCTATCCTGGAGCCCATCCTGGAGCCGGTACCCATCCCGGTGCCCATCTCGGAGCCGGTACCCACCCCAGAGTCCATCCTGGAGCCGGTACCCTTCCCGGAGCCGGAGCCCATCCCAGAGCCGATGCCCATCCCGGAGCCCATCCCAGAGCCGGAACCCATCCTGGAGCTGGTACCCATCGTGGTACCCATCCCAGTGCCCATCCCAGAGCCCGTATCCATCCCGGAGCCCATCCTGGAGCTGGTACCCATCCCGGAGCCGGAGCCCATCCCGGAGCCCATTCCGGAGCCGGAGACGATCCCGGAGCCGGAGCCCATCCCGGAGCCCATCCCAGAGCCGGAGCCCATCCCGGAGCCGGAGCCCATCCCGGAGCCCATCCCGGAGCCGGAGCCCATCCCGGAGCCGGAGCCCATCCCGGAGCCCATCCCGGAGCCCATCCCGGAGCCGGAGCCCATCCCGGAGCCCATCCCAGAGCCGGAGACGATCCCGGAGCCGGAGCCCATCCCGGAGCCCATCCCGGAGCTGGAGCCCATCCCGGAGCCGGAGCCCATCCCGGAGCCCTCCGCGGAGCCGCTCGCACGCACCGGGCTGCAGGCAGACGCCCTTGCGGGTGTAGACGCAGGCGAGCGCCATGACGTGCAGGTAGGAGAGGCGGCGCCGGTCGCCGTCGGGCAGCGGCAGCAGCTCCCGGAGCGCCCGGATCTCCGCGTTGATCTGGTCCCGCCGGGCCTTGGAGGCGCCCTTGGTGGAGCGGAGCATCGCGGCCCCCCGGCGCCGCCGCCGCCGCCGCCGCCTTATGTGGCCCCCGCGCCCCGCGCGTCACCGCCGCGTCACCGCCCGCCCCCGCCAATGGCTGCGCGGCGCCGCCGAGGGCCGCGTCACCGGTGACGTCGCCGGGGACCCCCCCCCTCGGCCCCCCCTTCCCCTCCGCCCCTCCCCTCCCCGCGGCGCTTCCGAAATAGGAGATGGTGGCGGCAGCGCGGGGGGCGGGGCTAGCGCTGATTGGGTGGGAGGGAGGAGGCGGACACGCCCCCCTTCCCGCTTGGAATAAGGGGGGGAATTGCTGGAATTGGGGAGGGGGCGCAAGGAAGGGAGAGGGGGGTTGGGGAGGGTCAATGGAAGAGGGAGAGGGTCAATGGAAGGGGCAATAGGGGCAGGAGGGTCAATGGAAGGAGAGGGTCAATGGAGGGGGCTCAATGCATGGGGAGGGGGTCACTATGGGGATGGAGAGGGTCAATGGAAGAGGGAGAGGGTCAATGGAAGGGGTGAATTGATTGGGAAGGGGGTCAATGGAAGGGGAGAGTCAATGGAAGAAGAGGGTCGGTGGAGGGGGGGGTCAATCGATGGGGAGAGGGTCAACGGAAGATGGAGAGGGTCAATGGAAGGGGCAATAGGGGCAGGAGGGTCAATGGAAGGAGAGGGTCAATGGAGCAGGGCTCAATGGATGGGGAGGGGGTCACTGTGGGGATGGGGTGGGTCAATGGAAGAGGGAGAGGGTCAATGGAAGGGGTGAATCGATGGGGAAGGGGGTCAATGGAAGAGGGAGAGGGTCAATGGAAGGGGTAAATCGATGGGGAAGGGGGTCAATGGAAGGGGAGGGTCAATGGAAGAAGAGGGTCGGTGGAGGGGGGGGTCAATCGACGGGGAGAGGGTCAACGGAAGATGGAGAGGGTCAATGGAAGGGGCAATAGGGTCAATGAAGGAGAGGGTCAATGGAGGGGGCTCAATGCATGGGGAGGGGGGTCACTATGGGATGGGGAGGGTCAATGGAAGAGGGAGAGGGTCAATGGAAGGGGTGAATCGATGGGGAAGGGGGTCAATGGAAGAGGGAGAGGGTCAATGGAAGGGGTAAATCGGTGGGGAGGGGGGGTCAATAGAAGTGGATTGTCAATGGAGGGGGTCAACGGAAGAGCATGGGGGGGTCAAATGGTGGGGAGGGGGTCAATGGAAGGAAGGGATCGTTCTATGAGGATCCATGGAAGAGGGAGGGGGTCAGTGGGAGGGGAGGGTCAATGGAAGAGGGAGGAGGTCAATGGAAGGGGTGAAGGATGGGCAGGGATCAATGGGAGGGCCAATGGGAGGGTCAGTGGTGACACGTGGTGTGACGCGGGCTCAACGCGTGTGCAAGGCCCGTGTGCCCCGTGTGCGATGTGTGTGCAAGGCCCATGCAACGTGCGCGTTGCAAGGGGCGTGCAACACGTGTGCGAGGTGCGTGTGCAACGTGCACACGACATGCGTGCAGTGCGCGTGCAACGCGTGTGCAAGGTGCATGTGCAAGGGGCATGACCGCGTGCAACATGTGTGCAACGTGCGCGTGCAAGGGACATGGCCGCATGCAACACACGTGCAAGGCGCGTGTGCAAGGTGCATGACCACGTGCAATGCGCGTGCAACATGCGTGCAAGGGGCATGACCATATGCCGTGCACGTGCAAAGCGCGTGTGCAAGGTGCATGACCACGTGCAATGCGCATGCAACAGCGTGTGCAAGGTGCATGTGCAAGGTGCATGACCGCATGCAATGCATGTGCAAAATGCGTGTGCAAGGGACATGACCACGTGCAATGCGCATGCAAAGTGCGTGTGCAAGGGGCATGACCGCATGCAACACGCGTACAACGCATGTGCAAGGTGCGCGTGCAAGGCGCGTGACCGCATGCAATGCGCGTGCAAGATGCGTGTGCAAGGGGCATGACCGCATGCAATGCACGTGCAAAGTGCATTGCAAGGTGCATGACCGCATGCAACACGCGTGCAACGCGCGTGCAAGACGCGTGTGCAAGGCGCATGACCGCATGCAATGCATGTGCAAAATGCGTGTGCAAGGGACATGACCACGTGCAATGCGCGTGCAATGTGCGCGTGCAATGTGCGTGTGCAAGGGGCATGACCACGTGCAACACGCGTGCAACGCGTGTGCAAGGTCCATGTGCAAGGTGCATGACCGCATGCATGCATGTGCAAAATGCGCGTTCAAGGCGCATGACCGCATGCAATGCACGTGCAAAGTGCGTGTGCAAGGGGCATGACCGCATGCAACACGTGTGCAAGGTGCATGTGCAAGGTGCATGACCGCATGCAATGCATGTGCAAAATGCGTGTGCAAGGGGCATGACCACGTGCAATGCACGTGCAAAGTGCGTGTGCAAGGGGCATGACCGCATGCAACACGCGTACAACGCGTGTGCAAGGTGCGCGTGCAAGGCGCATGACCACGTGCAATGCGCGTGCAAGACGCGTGTGCAAGACGGGGGGGGGGGGGTCCATCTCCCCCCTCCCCTTTCTCCGGGGGGGGCCCCGGCGTCCAGGAGCCCCCACCAAGCCCCGCCCCGCGGCTCCTCCCCCTCCCTCCGCGCGGGGGGGGGGCGGGGGGAGGGCCCAGGCGTCCGGGAGCCCCCGCGAGGCCCCGCCCCCCCCCTCCGTCTTCGCCGCTGCCAAATTTGGGCGCTGAATTCGCGGCGCTAAAAATAGGAGCCGGGGGGCTAAAAATAGCGCCCGGGAAGGGGGGGGGGAGCGGTGGCCCCGGACGCCTGGGCCCCTGCCCGGGGGGGGGGGGGGGGGGGGGGGGGGGGGAGGGAGGGGGGGGGAGGGGGGGGGGGGGAGGTCGGACCCCCCGCCTATGGGGGGGGGGGGGCCGGACGCCTGGGCCCCCTGTGGAGTGGGGGGGGGCTCGGACGCTTCCCCCCCCCCCCCCCCCGCGGGTTTTGGGCGGGGGGGGGGGGCTCGGACGCCCTGGGCCCCCTCCCGCTCGGTCGGCCGGTGGGGGGGGGGGGGCGGTTTCCGCGGCAAACGGAGGCGACCCCCCTCCCCCCCCCCCCCCAAAGGGGCCCAGGCGTCCGGGGCGCGGGGGGGGGGGGGGGGGGTGGCGCAGGGAGGATGAGGAGGGTCCCCACGCGCCCCCCTCCCCCCCTTTGTCACATCCTCCCCCCCGCCAAAGGGCCCAGGCGTCCGGGGCGGCCCCAACCCCCCCCCCCCCCAAAAAAAAGGGGGCCCAGGCGTCCGAGCCCCCCCCCCGACAAGACCATAAAAAAAAAAGAAACGTTCAAGAAACGGGATTTTATTGAACGAGCTGCAGCCTCCGCATCCCGATGGGGCCCCGGCGTCCGGGAGGGGCCCAGGCGTCCGGGAGGGCCCAGGCGTCCGGGAGGGGCCCAGGCGTCCGGGGAGGGGCCCCAGGCGTCGGGGGGGGGGCCCAGGCGTCCGGGGGGGGGGGGCCCAGGCTTCTTGGCCGCCTCCTCGGCCGCCGCCGCCGCCGCCGCCGCCGCCTCCAGCTCCTCCCGCCGCCGCCGCTGGAAGGCGGCGCAATCCTCGGCCGTGAGGCTGCCGGAGGGGCCCAGGCGTCCGGGAGGGGCCCAGGCGTCCGGGGGGGGCCAGGCGTCCGGGGAGGGGCCCAGGCGTCCGGGGAGGGGCCCAGGTGTCCGGGAGGGGCCCAGGCGTCCGGGGAGGGGCCCAGGTGTCCGGGAAGGGGCCCGGGCGTCCGGGAGGGGCCCGGGCGTCCGGGGAGGGGCCCAGGCGTCCGGGAGGGGCCCAGGCGTCCGGCCGCGTCCCCCTCCCGCAGGGTCCCCCCGCTTCCCCGAAAGGGCCCAGGCGTCCGGGTGGGGAAAGGGCCCCGGCACCCAGGAGGGGCCCAGGCGTCCGGGCTAGAAGGGACCCAGGCGTCCTGGGAAGGGCCCTGTTATCCCAGGAAGGGCCCCACGATCCCGGGAATGTCCCCGCTGTCCCGGATGGTCCCCACTATCCCGGGCAGGCCCCGGTCCCGATCCCGGTCCCAATCCCATTCCCGGTCCCGATCCCGTTCCCATTCCCGATCCCGTTCCCATTCCCGATCCCGGTCCCATTCCCTGTCCCGACCCCGGTATCCCGTTCCCGTTCCCCATCCCGATCCCGTTCCCCGTTGTCCCGTTCCTTGTTGTCCCGATCCCATTCCTGATCCCGATCCCGGTATCCCGTTCCCGATCCCGTTCCCCGTTGTCCCGTTCCCTGTCCCGATCCCGCTATCCCATTCCCCATTGTCCCGTTCCCAATCCCGTTCCTGATCCCGATCCTGGTCCCCGTTGTCCCGACCCCATTCCCCGTTGTCCCGTTCCCTGTCCCGATCCTGTTCCCGCTATCCTGGTCCCCGCTATCCCGGTATCCCGTTCCCAATCCTGTTATCCCACTATCCCAGTATCCCGTTCCCGGTATCCTGCTCCCTTTCCCATTCCCAGTATCCCGGTATCCCGATCCTGGTATCCCATTCCCTATCCCGGTCTCCCGGTATCCCGTTCCCACTATCCCGGTATCCCATTATCCCATTCCCTATCCCAGTCCCCGCTATCCCATTATCCCGGTCCCCGTTATCCCGCTATCCCATTCCTGTTATCCCGCTATCCCGTTATCCCACTATCCCGTTATCCCGCTCTCCCGCTATATCCTGCTATATCCCGTTATCCCGCTATATCCCGTTATATCCCTTTATCCCGCTCTATCCCGCTCTCCCGTTATCCCGCTCTCCTGTTATCCCGTTATATCTCGTTATCCCCCATCCCGTTATCCCGCTACCCCGTTATCCCATTCCCGTTATCCCGTTATCCCATTCCCGTTATCCCATTCCCATTATCCCACTCTATCCCGTTATCCCATTCCCATTCCCGTTATCCCATTCCCGTTATCCCATTCCCGTTATCCCATTCCCGTTATCCCATTATCCCATTCCCGTTATCCCGTTCCCATTCCCGTTATCCCATTCCCATTCCCATTCCCATTCCCGTTATCCCATTCCCGTTATCCCATTCCCGTTATCCCGTTATCCCATTCCCATTCCCGTTATCCCATTCCCGTTATCCCGTTATCCCATTCCCATTCCCGTTATCCCGTTATCCCATTCCCGTTATCCCATTCCCGTTATCCCGTTATCCCATTCCCGTTATCCCGCTCTATCCCGTTATCCCATTCCCGTTATCCCATTCCCGTTATCCCGCTCTATCCCGTTATCCCGTTATCCCATTCCCGTTATCCCGTTATCCCATTCCCACTCCCGTTATCCCATTATCCCGTTATCCCGCTATCCCATTCCCCGTTGTCCCGTTCCCTGTCCCGATCCCGTTCCCTGTCCCGATCCCGTTCCTGCTATCTCATTCCCGCTATCCTGTTATCCCATTCCTGCTATCCCGGTCCCCGTTATCCTGTTCCCGTTATCCCGCTAT